>NW_027451534.1:0-17222 GCF_964194025.1 Convolutriloba macropyga
GTGATTATTGACTGTCACTTAGGTTTCCAACATCATGTATCGAATATCAAAAAACTCCTTGTCAAGTTTTGCGGCCTATTCTATAGGCTCAGAAAAATCTTAACTTCTCGTAAATTGATCCAAGTTTTTGGAACATATATCAAGCCAACCTTGCAATATGGAGCTCTCATCTATGGCTCAACTTCTAAAAATGTGCATAAAAATCTGGAAAAAATTACGAAACGATTAATTATAATTATTTTCTACAAACGGAGTTTCGAATCTCTGGGCCCATTGAGATAGGAAAATGAACTCTACAGTGTTAGGGAATTCCACGTTTATGAACTTTTCAAAACTCTGATTAATATCCTTTGGGGCGAATGCAAAATTGCATCTTTGTGAAAATTGTTGAGTTGTCAGGATCTAGAAAACCTTTCAAGCAGTCGGTCTAAAAAATCTCAACTAGTAAACACTGATGCGTGAAAAATTGTTTGTACATAAGGTTAAGAACGTTATTTAACCTATTTTTAATAATTGAACCAACATTTGTAGACAAAGTAAAAAACGAAATACGAAAACTTGCACACAAGTTTTTAGACATTTTCATACTGGAAAATGTACAACTAACGGAAGAAATTTTTAGTTAATAAATAAAAACTACAGATCATGGTATTTGCTTTTTTTCTCTTTTGTTTTCAATTTTTTGAAATGAAACAGTTTGTTTTACTCTTTGTGAATATGTATTGATAGTGGATTATTTTCCGTTAGAGGCACTTGAAAACAGTCCAGTTAGACCTAATAGTGTGCTCTTGGTTGATGCGATTGCTATTGATTTACCCAATAGTGTTCTATTTTTGCAATCATTGTAAAATTAATAATAATTATTCTGTAACAACCATAAACAATTTATTATATATATATATATATATATATACTTATTTGAATATTATATATATATATATATGTATATATATATATGCAAATATGCAAACATATATATATATATATATATAAATATATATATATATATACATATATATATAAATTTATATATATATATATATATATATATATACTTATTTGAATATTATATATATATATATGTATATATATATATATATATATATATACATATATATATATATATATATATATGCAAATATGCAAACATATATATATATATATATATATATATATATAAATATTTATATACATATATATATATCTATATATATATATATATATATATATATACATATATATATATATATATATATATATATATATATATATATAAGGACCTACTCTGGGACCAATTCTGTTTCTTAATTATATTAAAGATATCAGACCAATGCAGAAAGAAACTGATCTAATAATGTATCATCAGTTAACTCAAAAAGACACAATTGATTGGATAAAATAAAACAAGCTAGTTCTCAACGCAAAGAAAACAAAAAACGTGCTCTTTAATGATCGACGGAAAATTCAGTTTGAAAAGAACTTTTCTTTGGGTAAAGGAACGGCTGAGACAGTAAAGCAGTACAAATATTTAGGTGTGATTATTGACTGTCACTTAGGTTTCCAACATCATGTATCGAATATCAAAAAACTCCTTGTCAAGTTTTGCGGCCTATTCTATAGGCTCAGAAAAATCTTAACTTCTCGTAAATTGATCCAAGTTTTTGGAACATATATCAAGCCAACCTTGCAATATGGAGCTCTCATCTATGGCTCAACTTCTAAAAATGTGCATAAAAATCTGGAAAAAATTACGAAACGATTAATTATAATTATTTTCTACAAACGGAGTTTCGAATCTCTGGGCCCATTGAGATAGGAAAATGAACTCTACAGTGTTAGGGAATTCCACGTTTATGAACTTTTCAAAACTCTGATTAATATCCTTTGGGGCGAATGCAAAATTGCATCTTTGTGAAAATTGTTGAGTTGTCAGGATCTAGAAAACCTTTCAAGCAGTCGGTCTAAAAAATCTCAACTAGTAAACACTGATGCGTGAAAAATTGTTTGTACATAAGGTTAAGAACGTTATTTAACCTATTTTTAATAATTGAACCAACATTTGTAGACAAAGTAAAAAACGAAATACGAAAACTTGCACACAAGTTTTTAGACATTTTCATACTGGAAAATGTACAACTAACGGAAGAAATTTTTAGTTAATAAATAAAAACTACAGATCATGGTATTTGCTTTTTTTCTCTTTTGTTTTCAATTTTTTGAAATGAAACAGTTTGTTTTACTCTTTGTGAATATGTATTGATAGTGGATTATTTTCCGTTAGAGGCACTTGAAAACAGTCCAGTTAGACCTAATAGTGTGCTCTTGGTTGATGCGATTGCTATTGATTTACCCAATAGTGTTCTATTTTTGCAATCATTGTAAAATTAATAATAATTATTCTGTAACAACCATAAACAATTTATTATATATATATATATATATATATATATATTTATATATATATATATATATATAATTACTAATGTATGTACAATCAAGTTCAATCAATTTAAAAGGCATCAATAATTAAAAAAGAAAGTTCGAAATTTCGGAAAGATGAGAAAGATGATGTTTTTTCAGAGTTTATTTTTCTTTAAAACCAATTGATTGCTCTTGTTGCTGGGAGCCATTTCAAGCGCCGCTGGCTCTGCTTGCTTTTACTCTTTTTCTTGGTGTTCTTGGCTAGCCTCGTAGAAGTTGATTAGTTCGTTTTATTTCAATGCGTGGTAAGATATCAATAAATATTTTGTTCAAATTAAAAATGTCGTTTATTAAGAAAAAATTATTCAAGAAATAATGAATATTGAGAGTAAGAAAAGTGGATAAAAAAATAAACAAAGAAAAATTTGGCTGCGCTCGCGTCAGGGAATGAATTACTGAGCCTCATTTGATCAGAGAATTAAAAGGCTGCGCTAGTAGTAAAAAGTGTATTTAGTGTAAATTTGTTCATGAAGGCAAGCGTTAAGACGCGTTAAAATAAATTGAGGGAAGGAAGCGTTTTGAAGAATGAAGTAAAATACCGAAGGAATAATAAGCTAAAAGTGCTATGCTAACCTAAACCTTGAAACCACTGAACCAAACCGCGCATAGCACTGTATTATTTGGTTAGTTGTATAACCGTAACTTAACTTTGATAAAGATATCAGTGGAGTGAATATGAAAAAAATTAGAACATTTTCTAGGTTTAAAATGATGTTAATCGATTAACATTCTTCAGTAGATGAATTGCTGTTGTTTTCCTTGTGTTTTTCACAGCTAAGCCCCGAATTTTCTATGTGAGCGGCTGGCTTAGCTGGTCGGTTAGGACGTTGTTGTTTCGATTTTTGCCCCGAATTAACTACGCAAGCGGCTTGCAATAAGTCATTGGATGATGGTTGTTCTGGCTTTTTTACGATATTGAAATTGGTAAAGAACATTAGCAGGACAGATGGTCCAGTGTGCTTTGATAACTGTTCTTTGGAAGTTGTCTCTTTTTCTGGATCAGTTCAAGTATTGATTCGATCATGTTTTTTTTGCCCGTTTCAGGTACTCATTTGCTAATCTAATCTAAAAATCTTTTACTGCAGGTATATTGGGCTTTTCATGGAGTTTTTTGACACTCTACCAGCGGGGTTTCCTCATACAAATTCGTAGTGCTCTATTTTGGGTCAGTTGTATGTTGTTGATAATTGAATTAGATTGGTCAATCCAGCAGGCATTCGCATAGAGAAATAGAGGTCGAACCCATGATGATTTATACAAGGTCAGTAAGCACTCTTCATCAATGTTGATCTGACTGAGCCGCCATAGTTGATAGATTCTTTTGTTTGCTCTTGCCACCAAACTTTTGCAGTGTTGGTTCCACTTTAGATGTGGGGTAAGGTTTACGCCAAGAAATTTGATTGAATTTGCGCCTTCATTTCTTTTACCATTGATAAAAAGGTCTAAACTGGAAACTTTTTTGACGCATTTTTAAAAAGCATAAAATTGGTTGTGCCTGGATTTATTCTTATCTTTAGTTTTTCGCACAATTTGATCAATTTGTCTAGTGAATACTAAAGTTTCTCTTGAAATATTCTACAGGAGCGCGACCTTTAGTAAAGTGCAAAATCATCAGCAAATTGAGAAATTTGTACAGGTATTTCGGGAATGCCGCTGACATAAACCAGGAAGAGAATTGGTGCAATGACGCTGCCCTGAGGTACTCCAGCTAGTGTTGAAAATGCGCTTCTTTTTGAGTTATTAATTTTCACGAAGATGCTTCTCTGAGTGAGAAAAGAGTTAACCCATTTTATCAGAGGTTTATGCACACCAAATTGTAGCAGTTTGTTTTGAAGTCCTAAACTCCACACTGCATCAAACGCTTTTTCAATATCTAGGCAGACAAATCCGACCATTTCGGACCATTGAAATGCTTCTGTTACGTGCTGAGTAAGTTTGAGCAAATTATCAGTTGTGCAACGGATCCTTCTATACGCATTTTGCATTTCACCGAAGACGTCATTTACTTCACAGTGCGCTAGGACAAATTTTTTTTACTGCTGTTTCACAAATTTTTGCAATGTAATTGGTTAGGCTGATTGGTCGGTAATTTTCTGCATCTTTTTTGTTTTTGTTCGGCTTTGGTAACATTTTGACTTGTGACTCTTTCCATGTAGTTGGAACATAAGAATTGTTTATTGAGCTAGTTATCAGGAGACAAATATATGCTTTGAGGCATTTAGGTAACCTCTTCAGGATGTTATAGCTGATTTTTTCTGGTCCTGGACTTGATCTTCTTGTTTTGTTTAAAATTTCTTCATAATCGTCTATTTTTATAAAAAAGAGTTTTGCTTTTTTTGAGGTGAGTCATCAAGTTTTATTATCAAGTTTTTTTTCAAATAAGTCCACTAGGGAGTTCTCAGTTAGCCGTTTTTTGGAGCCTTGTATAACTTTGATATGTCTGAGACAACCAAAACAAATCCCCGTGCTCAGTTCTGGTGTTTGAAATAGTGCAGCTGAAAAAAATGATATATCATTCTGGTTGCCATTGCACAGAGCCGTAGAATTATTTTCGTTACTTCAGGCAAAAAGAAAATAATTAGATGACGGTCTCAAACTGGGACTCGGATCAACTGCTGGAGTTAATGGCAAGCTGGCTGTATCAAATTGGGGTTGATAATTTTTGAAGCAAAGTGTTGACTTTATGCCCCACATGTCAGCTAAGTTTTCCAAAGCTTGATAAATCCCGAGCTGCTTTTCGAACAGAGGCAATCGTAACGAAACAAAGTTCGTTCAAGGTCGTCAGGTAATGATTACATGTCAAGATTTTGAAATGGTGACAAAGCTTTTGGAGGTAAGTGTCCCCCTGATGGGCGGTTCTGTCGGTTCTGGTGGTTCTGTCGTCTTCTCTGGTAACGAAGCAATTGCGTTAAAAAAAAGCTTAGGAATCAAACAGTGGCTGTAAGTTTGCAAAACATGACCTTGTCTCTTCTGTTGAATCAGCGCAAAAAAGTTTTTCTTGAACACTGTCTGAGAGACCAATGTTAACTCCAACAAAATTACAAATTCAGCAAGTTTTTTATCGGTCATAATTTTTCATAAAAAAGACTTTTGAGAATGAAATTTGATTGAAGACCGAAAAACGGGGATGGAAAAGTTGTGTTGTAACAAGGTCTTGAAAGAAAGAAAAGTGAATCAGGGCAAAAGAATTCTTGAACACTGTTTGATAAACCAATGTCCGCTCCAACAAAATTACAAATTCAGCATGCATTTGAACGGTCATAATTTTCAACAAAAATGACTTTTGAGATTGAAATTTGATTGAAGACCAGAAAACGCGGATAGAGAAGTTGTGTTGGAACAACCTCTTGAAAGAAAGAAATGTGAACTGAACGCAAGGTTTAGAGAAAATCAATAACAAAATTTTGAGCTCTTTTGGAATACATGTACTTCAACAATTGATGTCTGTGGTCAAATTTGGTTTTAATGTTGGGAGAATATATGTTCTGTTGTATGCTCTACGTTTTGTTATTATAGCTGGGTTGATTCGGTCTTTAGTGTGTATAAGTAGTTGCAAAACTATCAGTGCAATTTTTATCTAGAACTCATTTTATCAGTAGCATTTCATTGTACACTGGTACAGTCATATCGGAATATGTTTAACCTCATCACAATAACCTTACTGCTGTAACTCATAACTGTTCATTTTGTTAGGTATGTCCGCATGTACTTCTGATTATGTAAAATTACGCACATACACACCTAGGGCCACATCTGTTCCAAGTTTTCTGTATAATACCAAAAAACATTTTGCCCGCATATATCTGCAATAAAATTAAATAGTTTAAAATTCACCGCTGATCATCATTGACGTAAAATACACACCTAGAATCACCTCTGCTTAAATTTTATCGTATAAGACCACTGCATACGGTCCACGTATATTGTCTTTAAATTGAAAAGCTTTTGCATTTGTCAGTCGGAAATTCAGTCCTGATCACATCTGTTTCAATTTCACGGCAAACGATATCTTATCTAAGGTCATAGCTGAAGTTAAAATTGCAATCTTTGAGCAGAAGACAGGCTCACGTACGCTTGAGGCGTACTTGATCCTGTATTCGCAATTCATTAGGAATTAATTGGGAAGCTTGACGACGCTTGTTTAGTCCCAATTTGCCGCCGCCTTTGAGTTTTATACTTGAAAAAGTTGTTATAAAATTTATAAAAAGGATTTGCATACTATGGCTTTCACGTCCACTAAAGACACAAAAATTAGAAATTATTATTTTGATATTTCCAAAATTGATACGGGCTTGATCAGGGCACTGCTGAAAACATATGAAAAGACAGGACCATATGTAATTCTGAAATTGTTCGAAAAGGCAACAGACGATTACGAGTTTGAACACAGAATTTCATTAACTTTTGGAGAAATTGAAAATTTGGTCAGTGTGGTTAGCAAATTACAGAACTCGGTTACGGATCAGAAGTTATCAACACAGCCATCACTAGCAAATAGTGAGTGATACAACAGTTTTTGAATAGAAAAAATTGAAACTAAATCAGAGCTTTCCTGTGCTTTGTATTTATACACTTTTCAAGTTTTTATTCTGGACTGCGCCAAAATTGTAGACTTATGGATATGTTTTTTCATAGCCTAAATAAGCAAGTTAAATCAACAGCTCCGCATAGACAACCGATTCAAATTAAGTTCACAAACGACTGCCACCATTTGCTAACAAAAGCAATTTGGTGATAAGCAGCTCCACAAAAAAACGAATGTGACGCCCAAACCAATTGCAAAGAAGGCAGTAATTACTCAAAAGACTATCAACAGTGCCCCTCCTCCATCAAAACAAATTGAAAATTTTTTTGTAGTGAAGTTTTACGAAGAGTGGAAACGATTTTGGACAGTTCTCATTCTGATGCTTTTAATCAATTTATGGACAAATCGCTATGAGTACATACGGAAAATATAATATCGCTTCTGATTTATTGAGTGTTTGTTTTGTGTTTGAAGAAAAAGTAAAGTTTTGGTGAAAAAAAATAATAACATTAGAACATCATATGAAATGCAAAACAAACCCATTCATTATTGCTAATGTTTACAAGTTTTTGAGCATTGAAAACAAAATGCGCGACAATGAGAAAAAAGTTAACAAAGTTTGGAGTTTGCACTTTGAATTGGTTGAGTTTCTAAAAGCTGATAATGGTTGTGATTGTTGCCAACAGAGTCGATTCGTTGATATATGGGTTTGTACGATGAAATGGGTTGAACAAAGAAAGTGGCAAGCAAATTTTGACTGCGGTTTCTGCCCAAAAGTAAACAGTGAGGGTCAATACTTTCAGTATTTTTCTGTCATTTTCATTGACTATAAGGAAGCTGCTTCTGTTGATTTTTTTTCGAAAAGGTGTTGGTCGGAAGCATGCCGTGGATTTATTATTTGAGAGGTTTGCAGCCTTTGATTAAATCAATAAAAATATCATGTTCCCCATTAATTTATCAGATTGCAATTATTTGATACTCTTAATGCTCTATCAACAAAAATTGTGTCAGCCTAATCTAACAATTATGCTCGTTTAACCTTGCACTATCAACAAATTTGTGCTTTGCCTAACAAATGCTATATTGATAGGTAAGGCCGCCGGAAATTCCTACCCTATAGAAACTGAAGAACTTGCAAACACAGGACGAATAAAATAGTGGGACGTTTGTTTTGTCCTGGTCAAATCAAAAACCATTACAAATTGGTTCGTGTAATCTGTCAAACTTATTCAATGATCATTGTCGATGTAAGCTAAATCAGATAATGTATCAAAGTATTGATGATTGGCATCACTTGTTGATATTGAACAAGTAATTTGTTCCGGTTATAAGAAATCTGCTCAGGGTTGAAATTAAGGCAATGAAATTGATTTTGTCTGTTTTTACCAAGTAAAGACTCGTTAGTGTTCGGACAAATTGCTAGCCTACGAATCAGTCCTCCGGCCAACATATAATCCTGTTTCCAACTTTGGACACCCGCTGACTCCATAATCGTTTTCTGAGCCTCCAAGTAGGGATAAGAAGCTGAACTTGTTATTAATATTTTCTCAATGCCCGATACAACATTATAGTTTTATATCATCTTGCACACATACAAATTAGCTGCGACATTTTTACTGTGTAGTATTTTGCTGCAAAGTCGGGAAATATACGAAAATTATCTTTTTACCGCCTAAGCGCAATGCGAAGTGTCACACCACTTAGCAAATGTCTCTCACAAATAAAAAATGTTGACTGCAACTTTACCACGGAATGTGCATTCAGCTGATTGCATCGCTAAGGCTTTTCTTCTAATCCCTTCTCCAGTTGACAGTGCTCCCGGATTTTCTCACAGAAGAAGCCCTGACATGCCAACCAGGTGTCTTCTTTGCGGTTTTGTTATATGAAATTCTTGTTTCAATAAAAATTTTCATGAGAGTAGTTTTCGTTTGCGGTTGAAATTTTCATTGACTATAAGGAAGCTGCTTCTGTTGATTTTTTTTTCGCAAAGGTGTTGGTCGGAAGCATGCCGTGGATTTATTATTTGAGGGGTTTGCAGCCTTTGATTAAATCAATAATAATATCTTTGTTCCCCATTAATTTATCAGATTGCAATTATTTGATACTCTTAATGCTCTATCAACAAAAATTGTGTCAGCCTAACCTAACAATTATGCTCGTTTAACCTTGCACTATCAACAAATTTGTGCTTTGCCTAACAAATGCTATATTGATAGGTAAGGCCGCCGGAAATTCCTACCCTATAGAAACTGATGAACTTGCAAACACAGGATGAATAAAATAGTGGGACGTTTGTTTTGTCCTGGTCAAATCAAAAACCATTACAAATTGGTTCGTGTAATCTGTCAAACTTATTCAATGACCATTGTCGATGTAAGCTAAATCAGATAATGTATCAAAGTATTGATGATTGGCATCACTTGTTGATATTGGACAAGTAATTTGTTCCGGTTATTAGAAATCTGCTCAGGGTTGAAATTAAGGCAATGAAATTGATTTTGTCTGTTTTTACCAAGTAAAGACTCGTTAGTGTTCGGACAAATTGCTAGCCTACGAATCAGTCCTCCGGCCAACATATAACCCTGTTTCCAACTTTGGACACCCGCTGACTCCATAATCGTTTTCTGAGCCTCCAAGTGGGGATAAGAAGCTGAACTTGTTATTAATATTTTCTCAATGCCCGATACAACATTATAGTTTTATATCATCTTGCACACATACAAATTAGCTGCGACATTTTTAGTGTGTAGTATTTTGCTGCAAAGTCGGGAAATATACGAAAATTATCTTTTTACCGCCTAAGCGCAATGAGAAGTGTCACACCGCTTAGCAAATGTCTCTCACAAATAGAAAATGTTGACTGCAACATTACCACGGAATGTGCATTCAGCTGATTGCATCGCTAAGGTTTTTCTTATAATCCCTTCTCCAGTTGACAGTGCTCCCGGATTTTCTCACAGGAGAAGCCCTGACATGCCAACAGGTGTCTTCTTTGCGGTTTTGTTATATGAAATTTTTGTTTCATTAAAATTTTTCATGAGAGTAGTTTTCGTTTGCGGTTGAGATTTTTACTTCGTTAGTGGACACTGTAGAATCAGAGAAGAGTGAAAGTAATACTTTTTTGCTAAAATAGGGAGCATATGTTTTGTAAAATTTATGGCTGCTCTAGCATAATATCTCAAATCAGCTTCTGATGACTGGACAATTTCACTTTTTATTACGAGGAAAAATTTTCGAAAGTTTGTCTGTCGGTCACCAGTTACCTTAAATTCTGACATGTGTCCATTTGGAACATAGAGCAGATCGAATTTTTGACAAAAACTTCCATCAAATTTTACTATGAGAGGAGGTTTCTCGATTAACTACAAAGAGCTGTCACTAATGGTGTCAAATTAGTGATCATGGTTCACTCTTGCAAAAAATCTGACCGATTTTTTTGAAGCTCGGTGCGTTGGGACGGTTTTTTGCGTTTGTTGATCGCTTTCTGTTGATTGATTCGTCTTTGTTTCCTCCAACGTGATGTATTTCTCGGAGATCCCCATTCTTTAACAATTTTTGAGACTGTATTTTTAAAGTCTGTTTTGAAGATTTTTTGCTTCAGACTACATCCAAATTCTCCGGAACACTTTGTTTAAAGAGCTCTTTACCGATACCCATCGGTGTATGCAAAATGAAATGACCTGATTATTGCAGCGCAACACGTCCAATGCCTGCATCTAGAGATTTAAATCCACTTCCTCAACAATGTCCAGAGAAATGAGGCAAAGACATTGCTTGATTAGCATGCTAAGAATCCGTTTCAAGGGCAGAGTTTTTTGAAACATAGTGTTGGTGTAACTTTTTCAGTTCCTAAAAAGGGCACTAATTGTCTTGTTTCTGTTCTCAGTTCAATAAAAATTGATTGAATTGCGTTCGTCAACTGCTTCTTATAGTCTAAATTTGTGAAAAAAAAAATCCAATGAGTTGGTTCAAGCTTACAAACATAACAGTTTTTCAGACGTTGTTTTGAATCAATTGCTTTGAAAGAGAAACCTTAGTGTCCTTGACGTATTGATATTGAAATTTGTTTACTTGGATGAAAATTAGATGCTTTCCAGCACAAAGGTCACCTTGAAACTCCTCATAATAAGCGTTTGTATCATCAAATTTCACAAACTTGTTTGGATTGTGAATCATTTTGAGCCCAATATGTTTTTGATTGCCCTATGGAATCCCTTAAAAATCGAAGATGCTCGGAATTCCCTCGCTGGGAAATGTAATTTTCTCATACTTACCAAACAAAACTTTATATTTTCCAGAGCTCTTCAACTTTCTGAAGGAAAACTGGGACAAATGAATTGTGCGCTTAATTGTAGGAAGAAACTACGCGAGCGTATCAAAGGTTCCTGGCATAAAACAAAATTGCCTTCTGCTATGAGGTCTAGAATTAACAGTAGCTCCAGAGGAAGCATTGTTCACAATTAAAATTCCGTCAACAATAATTTCTCTTTTTGTTGGGAATATGATTTCACTTATCGCCAATCACATGAATAATGATTTCGTCGTTAAAATTTCAAAATGATGCAATTATGATTGAATCAATTGTTTATATTAAAGCGGATGAAACAGCGTGAACTATGACCTGTGACCTTGTCTTCAAAACTGTTGTTCGAAATTTTCAACGTGAGGGAGCCTGACAAGTTTTAATTTTGATTGATACAATTTTCCTTGAATTGGTTCTTTATCTGCGTCAACAAGTGGGTATGTTGGCAGGTTTAATATTGGCATTCCCCTTATATCAAGGATTTTGTCTGTGATTGAGTGCTTGTAACTTTTACTGAACGCTTTATCCTTATTAACAACTCTCACAAAGACTTCAATATAACGATTTCAAAAACTTTGGCTTCGGAGTTGAGCTTGTTTCTGCTTTCAATGACATAAGTCGTGGCACATCCTTTTTTAAAACTTTTTCATGACAAATTTTAGCTACTCGATTGTCTCTTGAATTGATTGCTTTCAGAAATAGGTCTCATTGGTCAATGAAACTATTGGTCCTTTTTTCTTTAACATAAGTTGAATTATCTTTTTGTGACATTTAATGTTCCTCTCTGAAAAAGTTGACTTTTTTGGATAAAAGTACTATCAAAATGGATTCCACGTTTGTTGCACAACGTTTTGAATTCTCCAAGAAATTTTGTATCATTGTCAATCTTTTTTGGGGCTGTTTGGTTTTGATCATCTTTTTGAATGCTTGAGCTGCTTCTATTGCAAACTTAATTTTCAATGGTCCCAGTCGTAAATATCTTGACAAACAATCAACCGCTGTCAGAAGATACTTTATATTGCGGTTATTCTTTACTAGTTTATCAATGTATGCACAATCCAGAGACCAAATTACCTTAACGTTTTTTTACAAAAAGTTTGAACCTTAATCGAATTGAACAGTGCTTTGTGAGAGACGGCTTGGTCTCCAATTACGACATAACTTTCCCTAAAGGGAGCTTGCTCTGAGGAAGTATTCGCTTTATGCTTCCTTATGAATCTTGTTCTTTTAAATAAAACTGATCCATTTATTTACTGCACTAAAAGAAAGACTACATCTTCTTTGTTTGTCATTTGGTCCGTTTCTTCTTTAATTTTTTTTATTGTCTTGGAGCCACTACTAAGGTTGTTCTCGACTAAAGAAAATTTTTTACTCACTTTCAGAGGAGGCTTCCAAGTTTTATAAGTTGTTTGTGGAAGTTTCTTCAGAAATGTTGAAGCTTTAATGCTCAGTGTTTCTTTAGTAATGTAAAGAACGTCGTTTGACTCTATTGTGGCTGCCTCAGATTGACTAATGAAATCAGTAATGATGTTTTATTCTTTTGTTTGTTTTTTTTGTCAAATTCTAGCTGTAACAATATGATTTTGAAAGCTTCGGCTTTTTTGTTTTTTTTTTACTACAGGTTCGTTTGCACTTTTTTCGCTCATAGGTTTTTTTTCCTCCTCTACTGTTTCAATCACTTTGTTTGCAGTCTAAGTTGGCTCAAATGCTTCCCCTGTTTTTCCATTGAATTCGACTGCTTTCTTTGCGAAAGAGACAGCTGTCCAGCATTCTCTTTATGAAGCGGAATATCCTTAACCTTTTTTACCTGTTAAAATAAAGCCAACATTCGCTTTGGAAGAGTTAAAATGAATTATTTGGTGTGCATTATGATTTTCTCAAAAAACGATAACAAGCGAAACCAACAATTTTGACCAAATCTGTTTCTCTGGCAAAAAAATCCCTTTTCTTTCAAACTTGTTTGTCTAGGCAATGGTTTTGTGATTGAGTTTTCATAACCTTCTACAATTGTTTCGGAATAATACCATGGACAATGTTGAACAAAGGAATTTAATGCAATTTTTTGGAGCTCTCTCAATCTTGTCTTTTGTTTTTGTATCCGATATGTCTAGAAGACGCCCCAGATTACAGTTTTCTTTCTCTCTCACCGCCCAAACTTATGATAACCCCTTTAGTTGAAGGCAGTTAATAATATTGATGGTCCTGGAGAAACACAATTTGAACAGTAGCGCGACATCTGATTTTTTGGGATGCAAATCAATTAATAATTGACCAAAGTTTCTCTTTGGTTGCCAGCTCAGAAATTTCTCTTGAAAAATTGTGCATTATTCAACTCTCGAGCAATAGAAATAATCTGTTGTGTGTCACGTGGTGGTTTAAACAATTTGATATATGTTGTATATAGATCAAATGTTCTGGACCATCTGCTTTGCTGGATCAAATTGTCAATATCATAAATGACACTGATGTTTTGTCATCTTGTGGTTGCTAGTTTTGAAAACTGTTGGTCATGAAAATATTTCTTCGGATGAATCATCAAACACAAGAGGTCATTTTTATAACTCTGCAATGAGTTCAAATTAGAGAACTTTAATAATAATGTATGTTGATTTTCTCGCCTAAAGGCTGGAATTATTGCCTTATCATGTAGATAAAAAAATTAAATCGTATGAATTTTTGGGGATAATTGTCCAACTATTGACCTTTTGAACCGCAAACAGCCATGAAAAAACTAAAAAAATCTTTCAGAGGAGATAAGTTATTTATTCATAGCATTGGATTTGAAAGAGCGTAACCAACTGTGAAAGAGAGAAGTGAAAACCAAAAAATTTGGATTCTTCGCAGTCAAGGTTGAAAAAAAGTGTGAGACACAGTTATAAGAAAAATTACTGTAATGTATTGTGTAATGTATACAAGCTTTGAATGAAGCAGTCTCGAATTGCACAACATCTAAGGTGGTCTTTTTGGTGCTTGGCTTTGAAAACCAGGTCAGTTTTTTACGCACTGAATCTAGTTTTTAACGTTGAACTCTTTTTCAAAAAACTTTTTCAAAAAATGAATTGCTTTTCATGAAGGTAACATAAGTATTCAATAATAAAAAATTCACAGAAATAAAACAAAGTCTTTGTCTCTTTGTCTCTAAGTGATTGTTCAGCTTGCATCTATTTAATCTGGATCATCTCTAAAAACAAGTGACTCTACACAGCTCTCTTTATTCCGATGCTTGACTTTATTAGGAACAGTCTCATCGTCCAGAGACATCAGAATTGTTTCTGCACTCTTAGATCTAAGTATTGGGGTTAGTTTCAACTTTTTTGTTTTCTCTTGTAAAGACATAGTACAGTTAAAAGTACTCCAGGAGAGCGCAATAGCTTTTGATTGATTTCATTTAAGCCAAACAATCTGCGGTTACCTCAATACTGTTTGGCCTCTTGTGCTAATTTTTTTCCATGATAAGAGTAACCGTCAAATGGTTTTCAGTCGTTAGGAAACTGTAAACTATCAGATTTGGAGAAAATCTTAATTGAAATAGAGACGGAGATGGTTCATCAATTTAAACCTACTTTGTCAACCAATTTTGCATCTCAGCAGTTTGCTTCCTTGTTTTGGGCAATTCAGGGCACGTAATTTACAAATTGTCGTCTCCCGATATAACTTCAGTTGTTTTTGCGCAAGATAAATTTTCAGGTTGACAACTTTCCGGTATAACAGTTGCCTTAGGGATTCCGTTTTAAATTATCTTTCTTCATAAAAATCAGATAACGGAATCTAACGAACTATACTTTGAAAAACTTTTTGCAAATCATGATAAGGGTTCTCTACTGTTTCCCGCGAAAGACCAGGAAGAAATTTTAATAACCAGAGGAAAGATCTTGCTCACTCGACAAAAGCATGTTAAAGGAATCTGAAGGTAAAAACAAAATTAATTCGTTGAAATTTCTAGTAAGTACCTCAATTTATTTTATTACAAATTCAGATTTTCTTGGAAAGCCTTTAAAATTAGCAACAACCGCTCCGGAATTCAACATTCTATCAAACTGAATATACTATTTTCAAAGAATTTGACGTATAAACAGAAGCCATTCCAGTCACATGGCCAAGGTACTCATTTGTCTTTGGGCAAGATAATACGCAGAAATAGACTTGACCGTTTTATATTCTTTTCAAATACAAAACCAGAAGCGGCGTGAAGTATCTCATATAGTCTGTAGTCTCACAGCTTTGAACCATTTAAAGCAATTGTCGGGTGCTGAGTTGTTAATGCCAATCGAACCATCATAAGGTCGTAGTTTTGAGGCTATATCTAAATCAATCTCACGATCCAAATGAATACAAGTAGGTAAAAAGTATATAAACCGTTAACCGTATTGTGAATTTTTTTTTATTTCCTTGTAAGTTTCGTGATTACTCCTCAATTGAACTGTAGCAATGATAGCCATATGGTTTTATAAAGGCTGACTGAAACATGATCTAATTCTATAGCCACAAAATTGTCAAAATGTTCACATCTCCACTAAAATCAATCCAACCTACATGTATCAACAATTTTATCCCATGAGCGGCGGAAAAAAGCCAGTTAGACACATATCACGACCAATGATAACTAACCCATGCGTGGCGGAAGAAAGCTAGTCAAATGTTTTACATGTATCACCGCCAATGATAACTCCCTATGATCCCATGTATTTACTCGAAGGATCCCACTATTCTAGTACCAATTTATCTTACTCCTCTTGAGTATAGTTTCTGTCAATATATGATCTGATGACAGTTAAACCTCACTTTCGTAACTCAGTATCTTGATATGAGCAAGAAGGCTCCAGCAGAAAGCCAGCGCAAAAAATTAGATAAAGGTGAAGAACAGCTTTTCACTAAAAACAAGCCATAAAAAATAAATGTTTTTTTTTGGACGGGAACGTTACTTTTCATCAATTTTGTATAAAAACAAGTATAAAAACATTGTGATTGCTCGATTTTTTCCACTTTGTCTTAGGTCGAAGGTAATTTGTTACAAACTGGACAACTTAACATTGTCGCAACGTAAAAAACCACCAAAGGAATTCTGAAAAAAAAATGTATTTCTCTATTTGTGTACCCTTGTATGTCAAACTGCTCTGTGTACAGGATTAGGCTGCAAAATATATTTATGTTCTTTTATCGGAAGATTTGACCAAATCGTGGAAAAATGTGATAATACCTCGTCAAATTTGTCCGCGATTTAGGTTACTGTTTTCCATGGTCTTTTGTGCATTCGATTAGTCTACAGTTGGAGTTCTCGATTTTATTAATGATCTGTGGCATATTTAAGAAACTAAATTTTGGCAATTATCACATTATGAGTAGGTTCAAACAAGCTATTTGAATCCTTAATTTGCTTTCTTAATTCTTAATTCGACTTGAATTCATAAATTTGCTTACTTTCAAAAAATGAAAGGGGACCTTTTCTTGACCAAATTGCTTACTGTCAGTTTAATTCAACGAATATCCCAGAATACAGCTGTATAGTGACCAAACATTTTTTATCCCAATTGAAAATTATTTCAGTGGTTCATCGTATTCGTCTAAAGAACTCTTAACCCCAACTGACAGGTAAAATCTTTTTTGGAACGCAATAGTAGCTATTTATAAGTTATTGGCGCCCTAAGAGTAGCCGTATTAGATGTCACTCATGTTATCTCGCTTTTCAGCGACTAAAACTAAGAAAACATTTTCTGCTTCTTGTTATGATTGATTTCTTGGTATTTTTTGTAACATTTTCTGGGCAAACTTCAAGATTATTATTGAAATTAATCAGCAACTCGGAAGTTTGAAGACAAAGAGGAACATGCAGAGGATATTGAAAATGTCCGGTAAAACGAACTGTTTCCCTGTCCAGCGTCCATTCAACTGCTTGCTACTGGGACATTTATCAGA
>NW_027451535.1:0-1000 GCF_964194025.1 Convolutriloba macropyga
TCCTAAAAGTTTTGCCATGCGTCGTCTAGTTTTTTTTAAAATTGACGGCAGTTGTCGTTTAAGGGCCATTAAATCTTTTTGAGCTGCCTTTGATTTATAGGGGTGCGCGTGGTGGTGGGAGGGGGGGGGGGGTCTACAAAGCTTGAAACTGGGACAAATATTAAGCATCAAGTCTCAAAAATGGTTGGCAGTGAAAAAAGGACAATCCTAATTTAATTGCTCTATTTAATAGACCTGTCTTGCGTAACCAAGGTAATTTCTCGAATTATTGCAAAACCAATAAAAAATTGGTATTCTAATTAGCCGTTCCTAATTCGTTAATATCTGTCCAGACAAAGATCGACTATTTGAAAGGTGTTGTACGTTTTCAGGTTCAAGCTGTGTCACGTGAGCTTTGTAAGTGCCGCCTTCACCTACACCCACTGTGCCGCAATAATCTGCCAGTCGGTCAGTTCACCCACAAAATGGAGAGCATATTTGCTCCTTTTCTCAAAACCCAAATACGCCAAACGATTCGCAGTCTTCATGGCCAAACAGTTCGATGTCGGTTACGAAAAATGGCAAAGCGAACAAGCTGTGGGAACTTTAGACCTTGCAGTAGAACAGGAAGCTTTGAAGCTCAAATCTCGATTGAAACAAGGCTTGACAAACAAAACTTTTGTACTTGACGACGAAGAGGATTTTGCAGTAGCAGCTCCTAAAACGTCGGGTAATTCGCAGCATTCGCAACATACGAAATCTTTCTCAGATGCCGAAAATGCGAGTGGAAACAAAACCGAGCATTCCTCGGAGCATAACTGCCCAGTTAGTCAAAACTCGGGTCAGATTTCTCACGTCACTTCATCGTCGTCATCTATTAACGAAGTATTCACTGAAGTACACGACTCAACCCCCCAATCGGGTGCAAATTTAACCCCGGTAGACGCATCGAGTTTCAAAATCGCTCCCCCGTTGCCCGCTCGACCGAACCGAGACACCAGACATCGTATTATGTCGACAT
>NW_027451537.1:0-80374 GCF_964194025.1 Convolutriloba macropyga
GCATATGCTACTTCTTTAAAGATTTTTTTCAATGCACTCACCTCATTAAACTCAGGTTTTCAATAATTTTACGCCACTTATAAAGAAAATAATATTAATAACTTGTTTATGGATGAAACAGAATCATTATCGTTAATTTTACAATGATTGCAAAAACGGAACACTATTGGATAAATCAATAGCAATTGCACCAACTAAGAGCGCACTATTGGGTCTCACTGACCTGTTTTGAAGTGCTTCTAGCCGACAATAATTCACTATCAATACCTGTTGACTTAGGATAAACAAATTGTTTATTTCTAAAATATAAAAACAAATACTGTAATCAGTAGTTTTGTTTTGTTTATTAACTGCAAATTGCTTCCGTTAGTTCTATATTTTCCAGTATGAAAGTCTAAAAAGTTGTTTGCAAGATTACGTATTTTGTTTTCTTTAAGGTTTTTTACTTTGTCTACAAATATTGGTTCGATTATTAAAACTGGGTTTAATAACCTTCCTAACCTTGTACACAAACAATTGTCCACGCATGAGCGTTTAATAGTTGTAATCTTTTTAGACCGACTGCTTATCTCACAGCTCAAATCTTTGAGGAAATTACAAGCAAAATAATAGCCAGATGAAAACTGGTCCTTGCTTAATGAGAGATTAAACATAACAGATTTGCTACGTTGATACATTTTTTTGTTTGCCATAAATGGCATAAAAAAGCTTCATGATCCGCAAAATCTACTGCAGAAAAACTCTAAACAAGTAAATAAAATTCCGTTTGGGTTCTCCTAGAGTAACTGTGACACTTTTATAAGATGTCAGGCAAAATTAATCTCACAATTTTGAAAACATTCATTCAGCGATTTTCAAAGGAGGGGATATCGTTTTTCGTATTTTTCACAGCTCCATAGAAGCCATATGTTGCCAAATTTCTTACCAGTAGGTGAGTTAAACGAATACTACCCTAGTGATCGCCGAATTGCAAAAACTTGCAAGCAACTTGGAAGCAATCTTGCAAGTGAATGCATACGGGTACCAAGTTGCTTGCAAGATTCTTGCAAGTTTTTCGATTCACTTGCAAGAATCTTGCAAGCTTATCGATTCACTTGCAAGATTCTTGCAAGCTTTTCGATTCATCTTGCAAGATTACTTGCAAGATGAATCGAAAAGCTTGCAAGATGAATCGAAAAGCTTGCAAGAATCTTGCAAGCTTTTCGATTCAAATGCTGGGAAAGGGGGCAAACACAGAAAGGGTGAAGATTTTTGCAGCAGTAAAATTGTCTTAGCTTTAGCGTGAGCCTTTTTAGCTTTTTTGAGGTCTAGAGCCGGTGCATTACTGTGCTCCATAAGGAGCGCACCTGGTCTCTAGCCATCAAAGAAAAAGAAAGACCCGAAAGAGCTAAGACTAATGCGCGAAGGGGTCACAAACAAAGGGCGGGGGGTTATCGCGCTGCGCGAAGGGGTCACAAACAAGGGCGGGGGGGTTATCGCGCTGAAGAAAGAAACAGGCAAACATATAAATGAACATCTAAATGAACAACAAAGGGGGCACAGAGAAGGCGGGGGTTATTGTGTGCTGCGCGAAGGGGTCACAAACAAGGGCGGGGGGTTATCGCGCTGCGCGAAGGGGTCACAAACAAGGGCGGGGGGTTATCGCGCTGAAGAAAGAAACATAAACATATAAATGAACATCTAAATGCACAAGAAAGGGGGCACAGGCAAGAGGTGGGGGTTCGCGCGAAATGCGAGAGAAACGACGAAAAACGAGCGAGCACCCGAAAAGCGAGCGAGCGCAAAACGGGCGAGACAAAAACGAACGAGCGAAAAGCGAGCGAGCGCAAAACGAGCGAAACAAAAACGAACGAGCGAAAAGCGAGCGAGCGCAAAACGGGCGAGACAAAAACGAACGAGCGAAAAGCGAGCGAGCGCAAAACGAGCGAACCAAAAACGAACGAGCGAGCAAGGGAAAAGCGAGCGAGAGAAAAGCGAGCGAAACAAACGAACGAGCGTGAAAGCGAACGAACGAAAAGCGAGCGAGCGGAAAACGAAAACGAGCGTGAAAGCGAACAAACGGAAAACGAGCGAGCGCAAAACGAGCAAAACAAAAGCGAACGAGCGTGAAAGCGAACAAACGGAAAACAAGCGAGAGCAAAACAAAAACGAACGACCGTGAAAGCGAGCGAACGACCGAATTTGCCCAGAAGGCAATCCTAAAAAGCACAAAAACACTTTGCCATAAGCAAAGAAAACTGGAGAGAGCGAGAAAAGCGAAGAAATAAATGCCCAAAAGGCAACAAGAAGAGAGAGAGAGAGCGAGAGAGAGCGAGAGCAAGATTTCTGAAAAAAATCAGCTAAAGAACAAGAGAAGCGCTCATTTTTAATCAAAAATTTTAATCACAGCGCTTCTTACAACTTGGTTATTTTAATCAAACCGCTTCAAATCAACAAATCTAAGGACCAAAACCAAAAAAAAAAAGTAAAAACGAGTAGATAACGTCATCAACAAGAGCAACAGCAGAACAAAACAAGAGGCCAAAACTTGAAAATGTTGCAAATCAGTGTTCAATCATTCTTTTTTTGAAAAAGATTGAGAAAACTATAACTGTCAGCGCTCAGGAAATTGAATGTTTATCACATAACATCAATGCATCATTCCAAAAAATATCAGGAGGAAAAAATAGAGATAACAGAAGGTGCAATACAGAAAAACCAGAGCGACAGAACAAGAGAAGCGCTCATTTGTATTTAGAAATTTCAATCATAGCGCTTCTTACAAGAAACTTTAAAAAAACAGAAGGCAAGGAGGCGTTCATTGATAGCTATTACTATTTGGTTTCTCTAATCAAAACACTTCAAATCAACAAATCTAAAGACCAAAACCAAGAAAAAGTAAAAACGAGAAGATAAAGTCATCAACACGAGCGACAGCAAAACAAAACAGGAGGCCAAAACTTGAAAATGTCGCAAATCAGTGTTCCATCACTCTTTTTTGGAAAGGATTAAGAAAACTATAACTGTCAGCGCTCAGGAAATTAAATGTTTATCACATAACATCAATGTATCATCCCAAAAAATATCGAGAGGAAAGATTTAAAGAGAGACCAAAGTTACAGTAAAGAAAAACCAGAGCAACAGAACAAGAGAAGCGCTCATTTGTATTCAGAAATTTCAATCACAGCGCTTCTTACAAAAAAACAAAAGACAAGGGAGCGCTCATTGATACCAATTACCATATGGTTATTCTAATCAAACCGCTTCACATCAACAAATCTAGGGACCAAAACCAAAAAAGAAGAGTAAAAACGAGCAGATAAAGTCATCAACAAGAGCAACAGCAAAAAAAACAAGAGGCCAAAACTTGAAAATGTTGCAATTCAGTGTTCCAGTGTTCCATCACTCTTTTTTGAAAAAGATTAAGAAAACTATAACTGTCAGCGCTCAGGAAATTGGACAAGAAATAGGAGAGACAAGAAGGTGCAATAAAGAAAAACCAAAGCAGCAGAACAAGAGAAGCGCTCATTTGTATTCAGAAATTTCAATCACAGCGCTTCTTAAAAAATGAAAAAAACAGAAGGAAGACAAGAAAGCGCCCATTGATACAATTACTACTTGGTTATTCTAATCAAACCGCTTCAAATCAATAAATCTAAGGACCAAAACCAAAAAAAAGTAAAAACGAGTAGATAAAGTCATCAAAAAGAGCACCAGCAAAACGAAACAAGAAGCCAAAACTTGAAATTGTTGCAAATCAGTGTTCCATCACTCTTTTTTGAAAAAGATTAAGAAAACTATAACTGTCAGCGCTCAGGAAAATGAATGTTTATTACACAACATCAATGTATCATCCCAAAAAATATCAAGAGGAAAAAATTTAGAGAGACCAGAAGGTGCAATAAAGAAAAACCAGAGCAACAGAACAAGAGAAGCGCTCATTTGTATTCAGAAATTTCAATCACAGCGCTTCTTACAAAATGAAAAAAACAAAAGGAAGACAAGAAATTGCACATTGATACAATTACTACCTGGTTATTCTAATCAAACCGCTTCAAATCAACAAATCTAACGACCAAAACTCAGAAAAAAGACAAGCACCTACCAAAATAGAAAATGCGCAATCCCAGACAAACAAATACAGCAATAAAAGGAAAAAACGAGTAGAGAAAATCATCAACAAGAGCAACAGAAAAATAAAACAAGAGGCCAAAACTTGAAATCTTGCAATTCAGTGTTTCATCACTCGATTTTGAAAAAGATTGAGGAAACCATGACTGTCAGCGCTCAGGAAAGCCTTTTTAGCTTTTTTGAGGTCTAGAGCCGGTGCATTACTGTGCTCCATAAGGAGCGCACCTGGTCTCTAGCCATCAAAGAAAAAGAAAGACCCGAAAGAGCTAAGACTAATGCGCGAAGGGGTCACAAACAAGGGCGGGGGGTTATCGCGCTGCGCGAAGGGGTCACAAACAAGGGCGGGGGGGTTATCGCGCTGAAGAAAGAAACAGGCAAACATATAAATGAACATCTAAATGAACAACAAAGGGGGCACAGAGAAGGCGGGGGGTTATTGTGTGCTGCGCGAAGGGGTCACAAACAAGGGCGGGGGGTTATCGCGCTGCGCGAAGGGGTCACAAACAAGGGCGGGGGGTTATCGCGCTGAAGAAAGAAACATAAACATATAAATGAACATCTAAATGCACAAGAAAGGGGGCACAGGCAAGAGATGGGGGTTCGCGCAAAATGCGAGAGAAACGACGAAAAACGAGCGAGCACCCGAAAAGCGAGCGAGCGCAAAACGGAGGAGACAAAAACGAACGAGCGAAAAGCGAGCGAGCGCAAAACGAGCGAAACAAAAACGAACGAGCGAAAAGCGAGCGAGCGCAAAACGGGCGAGACAAAAACGAACGAGCGAAAAGCGAGCGAGCGCAAAACGAGCGAACCAAAAACGAACGAGCGAGCAAGCGAAAAGCGAGCGAGAGAAAAGCGAGCGAAACAAACGAACGAGCGTGAAAGCGAACGAACGAAAAGCGAGCGAGCGGAAAACGAAAACGAGCGTGAAAGCGAACAAACGGAAAACGAGCGAGCGCAAAACGAGCAAAACAAAAGCTAACGAGCGTGAAAGCGAACAAACGGAAAACAAGCGAGAGCAAAACAAAAACGAACGACCGTGAAAGCGAGCGAACGACCGAATTTGCCCAGAAGGCAATCCTAAAAAGCACAAAAACACTTTGCCATAAGCAAAGAAAACTGGAGAGAGCGAGAAAAGCGAAGAAATAAATGCCCAAAAGGCAACAAGAAGAGAGAGAGAGAGAGAGAGCGAGAGAGAGCGAGAGCAAGATTTCTGAAAAAAATCAGCTAAAGAACCAGAGAAGCGCTCATTTTTAATCAAAAATTTTTATCACAGCGCTTCTTACAAAATAAAAAACCAAAAAGAAGACAAGAAAACGCCCATTGATACAATTACAACTTGGTTATTTTAATCAAACCGCTTCAAATCAACAAATCTAAGGACCAAAACCAAAAAAAAGTAAAAACGAGTAGATAACGTCATCAACAAGAGCAACAGCAGAACAAAACAAGAGGCCAAAACTTGAAAATGTTGCAAATCAGTGTTCAATCATTCTTTTTTTGAAAAAGATTGAGAAAACTATAACTGTCAGCGCTCAGGAAATTGAATGTTTATCACATAACATCAATGCATCATTCCAAAAAATATCAGGAGGAAAAAATAGAGATAACAGAAGGTGCAATACAGAAAAACCAGAGCGACAGAACAAGAGAAGCGCTCATTTGTATTTAGAAATTTTAATCATAGCGCTTCTTACAAGAAACTTTAAAAAAACAGAAGGCAAGGAGGCGTTCATTGATACCTATTACTATTTGGTTTCTCTAATCAAAACACTTCAAATCAACAAATCTAAAGACCCAAACCAAGAAAAAGTAAAAACGAGAAGATAAAGTCATCAACACGAGCGACAGCAAAACAAAACAGGAGGCCAAAACTTGAAAATGTCGCAAATCAGTGTTCCATCACTCTTTTTTGGAAAGGATTAAGAAAACTATAACTGTCAGCGCTCAGGAAATTAAATGTTTATCACATAACATCAATGTATCATCCCAAAAAATATCGAGAGGAAAAATTTAAAGAGAGACCAAAGTTACAGTAAAGAAAAACCAGAGCAACAGAACAAGAGAAGCGCTCATTTGTATTCAGAAATTTCAATCACAGCGCTTCTTACAAAAAAACAAAAGACAAGGGAGCGCTCATTGATACCAATTACCATATGGTTATTCTAATCAAACCGCTTCACATCAACAAATCTAGGGACCAAAACCAAAAAAGAAGAGTAAAAACGAGCAGATAAAGTCATCAACAAGAGCAACAGCAAAAAAAACAAGAGGCCAAAACTTGAAAATGTTGCAATTCAGTGTTCCAGTGTTCCATCACTCTTTTTTGAAAAAGATTAAGAAAACTATAACTGTCAGCGCTCAGGAAATTGGACAAGAAATAGGAGAGACAAGAAGGTGCAATAAAGAAAAACCAAAGCAGCAGAACAAGAGAAGCGCTCATTTGTATTCAGAAATTTCAATCACAGCGCTTCTTAAAAAATGAAAAAACAGAAGGAAGACAAGAAAGCGCCCATTGATACAATTACTACTTGGTTATTCTAATCAAACCGCTTCAAATCAATAAATCTAAGGACCAAAACCAAAAAAAGTAAAAACGAGTAGATAAAGTCATCAAAAAGAGCACCAGCAAAACGAAACAAGAAGCCAAAACTTGAAATTGTTGCAAATCAGTGTTCCATCACTCTTTTTTGAAAAAGATTAAGAAAACTATAACTGTCAGCGCTCAGGAAAATGAATGTTTATTACACAACATCAATGTATCATCCCAAAAAATATCAAGAGGAAAAAATTTAGAGAGACCAGAAGGTGCAATAAAGAAAAACCAGAGCAACAGAACAAGAGAAGCGCTCATTTGTATTCAGAAATTTCAATCACAGCGCTTCTTACAAAATGAAAAAAACAAAAGGAAGACAAGAAATTGCACATTGATACAATTACTACCTGGTTATTCTAATCAAACCGCTTCAAATCAACAAATCTAACGACCAAAACTAAGAAAAAAGACAAGCACCTACCAAAATAGAAAATGCGCAATCGCAGACAAACAAATACAGCAATAAAAGGAAAAAACGAGTAGAGAAAATCATCAACAAGAGCAACAGAAAAATAAAACAAGAGGCCAAAACTTGAAATCTTGCAACTCAGTGTTTCATCACTCGATTTTGAAAAAGATTGAGGAAACCATGACTGTCAGCGCTCAGGAAATTGAATGTTTATCACATAACATCATTGTATTTTATCCTAAAAAATATCAAGAGGAAAAAGTTTAGGGAGACCAGAAGTTGCAAAAAAGAAAAACCAGGGCGAAAGAACAAGAGAAGCGCTAATTTTTAATCAGAAATTTTAATCACAGCGCTTTTTACAAAATAAAAAACCAAAAAGAAGACAAGAAAACGCTCATTGATACAATTACTACTTTGTTATTCTAATCATACCGCTTCAAATCAACAAATCTAGGGACCAAAACCAAAAAAGAAGAGTAAAAACGAGCAGATAAAGTCATCAACAAGAGCAACAGCGAAAAAAAACAAGAGGCCAAAACTTGAAAATGTTGCAATTCAGTGTTCCAGTGTTCCATCACTCTTTTTTGAAAAAGATTAAGAAAACTATAACTGTCAGCGCTCAGGAAATTGGACAAGAAATAGGAGAGACAAGAAGGTGCAATAAAGAAAAACCAAAGCAGCAGAACAAGAGAAGCGCTCATTTGTATTCAGAAATTTAAATCACAGCGCTTCTTACAAAATGAAAAAAAACAAAAGGAAGACAAGAAATTGCACATTGATACATTTACTACCTGGTTATTCTAATCAAACCGCTTCAAATCAACAAATCTAACAACCAAAACTAAGAAAAAAGACAAGCACCTACCAAAATAGAAAATGCGCAATCCCAGACAAACAAATACAGCAATAAAAGGAAAAAACGAGTAGAGAAAATCATCAAGAAGAGCAACAGAAAAATAAAACAAGAGGCCAAAACTTGAAATCTTGCAACTCAGTGTTTCATCACTCGATTTTGAAAAAGATTGAGGAAACCATGACTGTCAGCGCTCAGGAAATTGAATGTTTATCACATAACATCATTGTATTTTATCTTAAAAAATATCAAGAGGAAAAAGTTTAGAGAGACCAGAAGTTGCAAAAAAGAAAAACCAGGGCGAAAGAACAAGAGAAGCGCTCATTTTTAATCAGAAATTTTAATCACAGCGCTTCTTACAAAATAAAAAACCAAAAAGAAGACAAGAAAACGCTCATTGATACAATTACTACTTTGTTATTCTAATCATACCGCTTCAAATCAACAAATCTAGGGACCAAAACCAAAAAAGAAGAGTAAAAACGAGCAGATAAAGTCATCAACAAGAGCAACAGCAAAAAAAACAAGAGGCCAAAACTTGAAAATGTTGCAATTCAGTGTTCCAGTGTTCCATCACTCTTTTTTGAAAAAGATTAAGAAAACTATAACTGTCAGCGCTCAGGAAATTGGACAAGAAATAGGAGAGACAAGAAGGTGCAATAAAGAAAAACCAAAGCAGCAGAACAAGAGAAGCGCTCATTTGTATTCAGAAATTTCAATCACAGCGCTTCTTAAAAAATGAAAAAAACAGAAGGAAGACAAGAGAGCGCCCATTGATACAATTACTACTTGGTTATTCTAATCAAACCGCTTCAAATCAACAAATCTAAAGACCAAAACCAATAAAAGAGACAAGCCAGAATCAATAACCAAATTTTTCAATCACAGCAATTCCAAGTAAACAAGAAAAACAACAGAAAAAAAACGAGCAGAGAAAATCAACAAGAGCAACGGAAAAGAAACCAAGAAGCAATAGCAACAAAATGCAATTCAGCGTTTTATTACTAGTTTTTTAAAACTAATGAAAACTTCATAACTGTCAGCACATAGGAAATTGATTATTACCATCACAGCGCATCCATGTAATATCGTAAAATATAACAAGAGCAAAAAATTTGAAAACAGCACTTCCAGTTAAACACGTGCAGCACGAAAAAGAAAAAACGAGTAGAGAAAATCAAGAGCAGCAAACGAAAACAAGAAGCAAAGACAAGAAAAAATCTAACAATTCAGTGCTAAGTCACTCGCGTTCAATAAGATCAACAATTATAAAATTCAGCAATCAAGAAATTGATTGTTTCCATCACAGCGCATCCATGGATCATTTTAAAATATATCAAGAGCAGAAAATTAAGAGAGGCCAAAAGGTACAAAACAGAAACATCAGAGTGAAAAAACAAAAGAAGAGCCTATTTGTAGTCAGTGGATTTTATCACAACGCTCCATGAAAGAAAGCTTAAAAAGCGTAAAAAAGGCAAAGAAGCACTCATTGATGCCAATTATAAATTGTTTACTCTAGTTGAATCAACTCAAATCAACAAATCCAAAAACTAAAACCAAATAAGTCCCTTTCAATAATCGAATTGTGCTATCACAGCACTTCCGGGAAAACAAGAACAGCGACAAAAACAGAAAAAACGAGGATGAACAATCATCACTTATAACAGAAAACGAAAAAGCAAAAATAATCAACAAACAAAAACAAGAAGCTAGCAAAGACACATAATACTCAAATCAAACCAACTCATATTATGAAGTGACTATGGTACACTACAACTCATAATTTCTCATGATCACATTCACAGCGACTATCTTTGAAGAAAACGAGGAAAGATGAGAACTCAATGATATTCATTTTTCTCTAATAACAGAGCTTCCCCGCATAACGCAAACATTAAAAACAACATTTAAAAAACTAGAGCAACAAAGATGTACTCAATCACAAATTTCAAAGAAGGAATCATTAACATAAAACATTCAAATCGTAGTGGATCACTGTTCAAAGCAGATATTGGACACAAAAAAAGGAAGAGGCACGCATGTTTCAAGCTGTTCCAAACACAGCTCTTACAAACAACTGGTAGCAAAATTCAAAAATTGAGCAAAATTGAATTAGCAAGCATCAAACTCAACAAGAATTTAGTCATTCAATGTATTATCAATCATTATCAATCTATGATCCTAATTAAATATTACAATCAGCGTTGAGAAAGCTAAATTTATCCATCACGGCGCAATATGAAAACAAAAAGTCACGTCCAAAGCAAGGGACAAGAGTGGGTGGAATACGCAAGCAACTTAGAGGAGAGAAATAAACAGTCGCTCATATGCATTCACTAAATTTAGACAGTGTTTAGCAACAAAAGAAAAACAAGACAAAAATCTGATGTCACAAAAGAAGCCGAGAGTTTTCGTAATTTTTTTTAAAAAAAGTTAATAATCACTGTCAGAGCACAGACAACTAACTGCTTTAACACAGCGACTCCAAAGAGAATCGGAAAAAAAGCGAATAGCTAATACCTATCAGCTCAACCACTGTAAAGAGCTGTTCTAAAGAAAAGAAAGCCTATATCGCCCTACCACTGTAAGGGCTACTCAACTAAATTGTTACATAAGGGACATTTGACATTTTCTAACTTAGAAGACTTTGACCTAGGATAGAGCAGAAAACTGAATTCATCAACAAAAGAGTTTTGACAAAGGTTGGCTGAGACAATGATGATTAAAAATCAATCAGTAAAGCATCAAAAAAACAGTATTTACAACAGATAGAGAAATATCCATCAATCAAATGACTGAAGACAGGCGATCAAAACATAACAGAACACAAACTATTAAGACAACGAAAAGCACGAACAATAGCTTAGGTTCACATTTAGCAAATTTCAATGTCTTAAGTTTTCAGAGTCTTAAAATTTTCTCACTCGAAAGCCGAAAGTTTCACACGCTTTCACTAGGAAACGTAATATGTCAAGTTTTCCGCCGTATACAGGGTGAAATCCTCCTCTGTTATCAAATTGCTTCATGTACATTTGGGTAGCTTTGAATAGATTTCTACCTAAATGCCGTTGCAGTACTTGATTTGCCGCTACTATCAAATGCGGCTCAACGTCTTTTCTTGGCAGCAGTTTAATAACGCGAACTCTTGTACCTCTTTCACTCAACACTTCTTGAAACGCAATTATTTTGCAGGCAACTAAGGTTGGATCTTCGGCCTCTCTGTGCTTGAATTTTCCTAGGTCATTATTTCCCACCATAATTATTACGTATCTATACTGACATGCAAGCTCCACGTCATTAACATTTAGGTCCATTGCCCTTCGTCCGCTTACACCATCGACAACTACTGGCAACTGTTTAAGGAAACGATCACACAATATTTCATTTCTGAGATGCTTTATGTTGGAGTCACCCATGATCAGGATTGCATCCTTCTTCGGAGTCATTCTCTAAACAACAGATCAACTGAGAACATGTCACTTTGCCAGACCTAGCGCCCTAGATTCCCAGATCCAGACTCGACTCGACCAATCCAGACTCGACCAATCCAGACTCGACCAAAACCACACAAAAATCGACCAGTATTGAAAGACCACGCCGAAAACTAGACTCAAAACACTTATTCTTGGCTTAAAATCAAACTGAACCACTGTAAGCAGTTTTTCTCATCCTATATTGAGAGTTTCATTCATTTTAGAAGTATATTAAAAGAGTGAAAAGTTGGTCAGGACACCTAATTAGTTATGCTCAAAGCCTTCTCTCATCACGCTCGCGATAAAAGTACCCTCACTTAGTTCATACAGAACACACTTCCAAGTTAAATCCTCAGCCCTAATCATTTCTAACTTTCCCGGTTTTCCAATTTTGTATAGAAACAATACTGATTCAGTCTCATGTTTACTATCTACAAGTTTTTTGCTTTTCATGCATCTGACAACTGCATATTCCAGTTCCGAATTCCTCAATTTGGCAAAAAATTCTATTTTAACAAACTTATTACCAGTAGTTAGGAGAACACTGTTCGAAGTATTTTTTTTAGTGTAAGTAAAAGAGCTTGATGTGTAAACTAATCCACCACAAGTCAAACGACTTTTTATTTGAACTAAATTATTTTCCAAAGCGTATTCTTGATTTTCTACAGAAAGCCGCACATACAAACTACAGTTGATCTCTTTCGCTTCCTGAGAATCATTTTGCCTGTGTAAAAATTTTTCAACAATTTTGTTAGGATTTTTGACAGAACCCTTGACTGTCCTTATGAGTAGGTGGTTTGCGGACTCAAATGAGAAGGCAGAAACAAGCCATAGCGGTCCAATTTGTCTGCATTGGTGAGCTAAATGTCGCAAGGTGTGCATATTGAAAGACTGTGAGTCTACTCCAAAAGCTTTTAAGAAATTGTCAAAAAAAAATTTTAGATGATTTTCAGCATCCGTTAAAATAGCTTCACTCAATTTTTGTTCACTTAGGAGGCGAATTGCTTTTGAAAGTCTCAAGAAAAACTCAACCAATAATTGATCAACTGAAAAACTTTTAAACATAATCAAAGGACCTAAATGAAAAAAGAAAAGCCGGAAATCAGCAGCTTTCCACAGATTAAGCTCCGAAACATTTTTTGGTTTGTGTAAACTTTCATAGGGTACCATGCAATCAATCAGACATTTTTTGAACTCTTCCTTGGAATTTTTTGGAACCTTGGAAATCAGAGCCTGAGTCAAAATTTTGGCAGAACCTAAAAAAATTTGATGCATGGGGTCAATAGGGACATTCCATGGAATGCCAAAAAATTTGCTGAGCGGTGATACACCCCTTACCCCGAATTTTCCTGACATTGCGTTTTTTAGATACTCTTGATTTTGCCTAAGAAAAAGTTTTTCTTGAACCGGATAGAGCATTCGCCTGTTCTGATAAACACCACCACTGTAGCAATAAGGACATCCGTAGTACCCGTTAAATTGTTGCACCATACATACAGAAGCCATAGCTGGCATATCACAAATAAGATATAGAAAATTTGCGGAACATTCACCCAGTCCTTCTATTACTAATTTGTCGCTCAAAAACAAATCAATTTCAAAGCTAATTTTTTTAAAGGAAACTCCAATTTGGCTTTCCTTTTCCTTGCCAGAGGCCTAGCAGGAGGTGGTTTGAAAACTCTGACCGCAATTTTGGAGGCAAATTAAAAATTTGGACCCAAACAGGCCAAACCGAAATAAAACGGGATTTAAATAAAGCCACACCGTCAATTTTGATGTTTAGTAAAACTTCTTTTTTCTTGATCTTAATTGTTTCAGCTGTCCAGCTACAAGACTCAGACCACGATTGTTTTATATAACTAATATTTTTACACAAGATTGTTTTTAGCTGTTGGCGAAGATTGACTGCTACAAATTGTGATGCATTGTGTTCAAAAATAGTGCAAGAAGGCAAGCTTAGCAACGTTGATGGGGCCGAAATATTATTAGAAGGCGGTAAAACTTTCCCGAAAAGTCTCAAAATATCACGTCTGCACGCAGCAGAAAGAGTGTGTCGGTTTGCAATTGAGTCAAAAGCATTATTAAAATCTGTTGTAGCGAACTCTGAGCCATCATAGAGTTCTAATTCGGGATTCCAATTCTCACAATCTAAAAACGTCTCCGACTCCAAATTCTCTTTTCTTTCCTCATCATCAAATAAATAAAGGTTCAAGGGTTCCGAACGTAGTGGAGTCGAACAGACGGGACCAACTGGCTGAAACTTATTGAGGAAAGGTGAAGGCAAAATGACGGAGCTAACTTCATCATCTAGCTGCGGAACTGTTGTGTTAAGGCTAGAATGCCTGGACGTTTCTAAAGAACCATAAATTTCACTATATGACAAAACAGAAAAACTTTCTTCTTCAGCAAGCAATTCAGCAGCACTATTATCTGCTGTCATTGCTAAAATTACTTTTTTCGAGTATCTGTACATTAGATCAACCGCTTCACCTTTTCTATTCAAAATATCCGTTTTGGTTGACAGGACTTTTTTCAACTTATTACTATGATTCTCATCATCACCACTAAATAATTTCCTTTTACGTGACGGCAAACGATCTTCTAAAGGGTCTCCGTGCTCGGAGTTAAACTTACACAAACAAAACTTATTGAAATCTCCGAAGAAGTTAACGTCATACTTTACCGTAATTTCATCACCATTATTAATATCTTTAATTGCTACACAGCGAACTAAATTCCCATGTATTTCGTATCTCGAATTAGGTTTACAACACGAATTTACAAAGGATACCGGCCCTAACATTAGAAAAGTTTGCGCTATTTTTCTCGTTGTTGTAATGAGTGAAAAGTCATTTACATCGATTACATGATCTTCATCTGGTAACTCACTAAGGAAACCTGCTAAGCCAGAAATGCAACTTTTTTTTATCAATTTTAGTTTTTGCAAACACTCCTACTTGGGAAAAAATTGTCGATGGAATATAACTAACAGCTTGGAACGATACAACCTTTAGGACTTCGACGTACTGGTTCTCCAGAAACATTCTGACGGTCTCGGCGTCATCTTCCAACTCCAGGTTTTCAGGTTGAAAAATTTTGTGTGCCCTTACGTCTCCACTGTCAATATATTTGCTTGTTAGAGCGGAATCAATTGCAGCCAATGACTGCCAACGGATATTAACATTTTTGAGAGTTTTTTCATCCATCACTGAAACTAAATTGAAGCGTTACTTTTTTCTGTATTGACGGAGATTATGCTTTCTGATATCGAAAGAGTAGCTCTATATTTCCTTACAAAGGAACTTGTCTCCAAACTTAAAGGTTCAAATGCAGCTATTTTAAAGAGATCCTGGGGTTCTTAATTACATTCCCAACCACTGTAAAGGGAACACTCACATGGTATATGACTAACGTTATTTCAATTCTAGCAAAAGTAAGAAACATCGCTTCTATTATTATATCATCTGTTTGGTAGCAGAACAACTAATAACAGTAAATCAGTTCGAAACAACTGCGACCAGAACTAAACAAAAGAAACCAATCTTAGGATTAGTTTGTTGTCCCTCATTGACCAGCAGAAGCGCCCGATTTGATGATCTCGAGCCTTTTCTCAAATTGCTCCTTAACACCAACTTGATTGGCTCCTAATTTCGCCCGATGATAAGCATAGACAGAAGTTCCACAGAACAGCTTTACCGCACCTGCAATAAAAAAAAGCTCTTACATTTTTTTTAGATTCACTGAGTTCACGGTTAAAATATCAATCACCTTTAAAAGCTTTTTCAGCATTCCTTGGTGCGCGCAACCGAGTCGTCTTAAACTTTCGGCGGGGTGAGAAGCAGTACAAAGCCCTTTCATCTTCGTTGAAGATTTTTCTTACAACACTGCTACCAAATCCGCGGTAGTCATCCTCTTTTCCGTCAAAGTCCAACAGGTTTTGTCCATTATATAACAAGACCCCTTTTTTCTGGAGTTTAAAGACTCGGCATTTTTTGTTGTTCTAAACAACTCAGAAGCGTTAAAAACATTCAGGGTCATCATCAATTGTTGCCAAAAAATTAAAAGAAACCCCAAAAACGATAATGAAAAAGTTAACCTGAGATTTTAATTCAGCTGAGGACACTACAAGCAGATTATAAAGATCAAGCTCTAAAGCGCAAGATTCTTCTAGTCGCCTTTCAATCTCCAAAAACTTTTCTGTCAAGACTTCCAGACTTTGGCTGGAGATCAGAAGTCCGCCATTTATCTCTTTGATTTCATCGAGGCTAACAGCTTGATCCATTTTGACCTGAAGTGATACTTAACAAATTCAGGATCGCCCACAGACTTAGAAAAAACAACTCATTGTAAATGTTCGCCCGCTAGCCAAGGGTAAAAAATGTTTTGAAATCACAACTTACTTTTATTTTAAGTTAAATTAAAATGATAAGCAACATGGAAGCAACAAAACAGAAAGCAATCACTCTAGAACCCTCAGCTTCAACACCATTATTAAAAGAAGCAACGATAGAAAGATAATCAGCAAAAAGATTAAAAGCATCAAAACAAATTTAACGGAGCAACAAATGAGATATTATCTGATTATTATTGGAAGTCATATTTTTGCTAATATCAATCCCAACCACTGTAATGGGATATCTCAATAATCCGATTCATTTTCCTTATATCCTTTGTTCTTATAAGCATTGCCCATAACATTTACCAATCTAACAACACGCTTGTACACTTTCTTCGAAAACTGTTCTCCTAACACAGCTTTGAGAGCATTTCTGAAAACAGCTTCACGCTCAAGGTCAATTCGGGTTCTACCCGAGTTTTCTGGCCGCAACTTTTTCTGGGGATCAACGACGTGGTTTGCTAATTCCTCCTTCGACCACAGCTTGCGCGCAATTCTTTTTCCCTTCTCTTCTGGCGTATCTCCACCCAAGTTTGTCAAGCAAAGCCCTTGATAATAAACATGCTCGCCTACCTCTTCATTTGTACCGTCTTCTCGTTCAATAACGGCTTCCTTAGCATCAGTAACCTCTTCCATTACCTTACGAGCCAACAACAAATTATCCTTCTGAATTTGATTGGATTTATCGAGCCGTTGCTCTAACCTCGAAGCTATATGAAGGAGCTTTTCATACGCCAGTTGTTTAAGTGCGCTCTTCTCACCAGAAACTTGTCCACAGGCGGCACACTTAGAGCCTTTTTCAACTGGAACCTCTCTACTTTTCTCAATTTTTCTACGCTTACAAGGAGCTGGTTGGCTATGACTTCGAGCTTGTTCTTCGTCCTCCGAAAACAAATCAGAATCATCAGAATCACTCTGAGATTCGCGTTCATTGCTCGTCTTACTTACTGCACCCAACACTTCTTTGATAACAGCTGAAACGTCTAAAAGTGCAACATCGCAAATCGTGTCACCCAAATTACTGTTCATGTACCCGCCTACGTGAACCATCAGGTCTAGAGGGCCGTAAGTCATAAATAGACCTTTTCCAATTTTAGGAAAGATTACATGGTCCAATTTTTTGAGACTGATTTTCTCCGCGTTGAGAAAATGGACGGGCCAATTTTCATCGTTCGCAGGGAAAAGCATATAAGTATTATCGACTGGGAAATAGAAAATAAATGTTTGGCTCGAATCAAGTTCAATATCGTTCTTGAGTCTTGCCTTCTCGATTGCGCGAGTCGATGTTCGGGCTGGGTTCGCCATCATTCTCCTTCAAAAAAGGGTTAAATATGACTAAATCAATGACTATGTTAAAAAACAATTTAATTGACACACTATTAAAGAACTAAATTAATATTAAAAGTGTCAATTCATTTGAAACACTATAGCGAGTTTTTGAGCGCAAAATTTGACAACGTATAGAGTACTTTTTTGGTATAGCACCTAGGTCAAAAATTCTTTCCCCCTCAGACTGTACTCGGATAGTGACACTCCTCCTTAGACCCTCAATTGATTTGAATAAGTCCTTGACTAGGTTGAAAAGCAATTTATGTTGAAACACTATATAGCGAGTTTTTGAGCGCGAAATTTGACAACGTATAGAGTACTTTTTTCGTATAGCACCTAGGTCAAAAATTCTTTCCCCCTCAGACTGTACTTGGACAGTGACACTCCTCCTTAGACCCTCAATTCATTTGAATAAGTCCTTGACTAGGTTGAAAAGCAATTTATGTTGAAACACTAAATAGCGAGTTTTTGAGCGCGAAATTTGACAACGTAGAGAGTACTTTTTTCGTATAGCACCTAGGTCAAAAATTCTTTCCCCCTCAGACTGTACTCGGACAGTGACACTCCTCCTTAGACCCTCAATTCATTTGAATAAGTCCTTGACTAGGTTGAAAAGCAATTTATGTTGAAACACTATATAGCGAGTTTTTGAGCGCGAAATTTGACAACGTATAGAGTACTTTTTTCGTATCGCACCTAGGTCAAAAATTCTTTCCCCCTCAGGCTGTACTCGGACAGTGACACTCCTCCTTAGACCCTCAATTCATTTGAATAAGTCCTTGACTAGGTTGAAAAGCAATTTATGTTGAAACACTAAATAGCGAGTTTTTGAGCGCGAAATTTGACAACGTAGAGAGTACTTTTTTCGTATAGCACCTAGGTCAAAAATTCTTTCCCCCTCAGACTGTACTCGGACAGTGACACTCCTCCTTAGACCCTCAATTCATTTGAATAAGTCCTTGACTAGGTTGAAAAGCAATTTATGTTGAAACGCTATATAGCGAGTTTTTGAGCGCGAAATTTGACAACGTATAGAGTACTTTTTTCGTATCGCACCTAGGTCAAAAATTCTTCCCCCCTCAGACTGTACTCGGACAGTGACACTCCTCCTTAGACCCTCAATTCATTTGAATAAGTCCTTGACTAGGTTGAAAAGCAATTTATGTTGAAACACTAAATAGCGAGTTTTTGAGCGCGAAATTTGACAACGTAGAGAGTACTTTTTTCGTATAGCACCTAGGTCAAAAATTCTTTCCCCCTCAGACTGTACTCGGACAGTGACACTCCTCCTTAGACCCTCAATTCATTTGAATAAGTCCTTGACTAGGTTGAAAAGCAATTTATGTTGAAACGCTATATAGCGAGTTTTTGAGCGCGAAATTTGACAACGTATAGAGTACTTTTTTCGTATCGCACCTAGGTCAAAAATTCTTTCCCCCTCAGACTGTACTCGGACAGTAACACTCCTCCTTAGACCCTCAATTCATTTGAAAAAGTCCTTGACTAGGTTGAAAACCACTTTATGTTGAAAAACTATATAGCGAGTTTTTGAGCGCCAAATTTGACAACGTATAGAGTACTTTTTTCGTATAGTTCCTAGGTCAAAAATTCTTTCCCCCTCAGACTGCACTCGGACAGTGACACTCCTCCTTAGACCCTCAAGTCATTTGAATAAATACTTGACTAGGTTGAAAACCACTTTATGTTGAAAAACTATATAGCGAGTTTTTGAGCGCCAAATTTGACAACTTATAGAGTACTTTTTTCGTATAGCACCTAGGTCAAAAATTTTTTCCTACTCAGACTGTACTCGGACAGTGACACTCCTCCTTAGACCCTCAGTTCATTTGAATAAGTCCTTGACCAGGTTGAAAAGCAATTTAAGTTGAAACACTATATAGCGAGTTTTTGAGCGCGAAATTTGACAACGTATAGAGTACTTTTTTCGTATAGCACCTAGGTCAAAAATTATTTCCCCCTCAGACTGTACTCGGACAGTGACACTCCTCCTTAGACCCTCAATTCATTTGAATAAGTCCTTGACTAGGTTGAAAAGCAATTTATGTTGAAACACTATATAGCGAGTTTTTGAGCGCCAAATTTGACAACGTATAGAGCACTTTTTTGGTTTAGCACCTAGGTCAAAAACTCTTTCCCCCTCAGACTGTACTCGGACAGTGACACTCCTCCTTAGACCCTCAATTCAGTTGAATAGGTCCTTGACTAGGTTGAAAAGCAATTTATGTTGAAACACTATATAGCGAGTTTTTGAGCGCCAAATTTGACAACGTATAGAGTACTTTTTTCGTATAGCACCTAGGTCAAAAATTCTTTCCCCCTCAGACTGTACTCGGAGAGTGACACTCCTCCTTAGACCCTCAATTGATTTGAAGAAGTCCTTGACTAGGTTGAAAAGCAATTTATGTTGAAACACTATATAGCGAGTTTTTGAGCGCGAAATTTGACAACGTATAGAGTACTTTTTTCGTATAGCACCTAGGTCAAAAATTTTTCCCCCTCAGACTGTACTCCGACAGTGACACTCCTCCTTTTATGTTGAAACACTAAATAGCGAGTTTTTGAGCGCGAAATTTGACAAAGTAGAGAGTACTTTTTTCGTATAGCACCTAGGTCAAAAATTCTTTCCCCCTCAGACTGTACTCGGACAGTGACACTCCTCCTTAGACCCTCAATTCAGTTGAATAGGTCCTTGACTAGGTTGAAAAGCAATTTATGTTGAAACACTATATAGCGAGTTTTTGAGCGCCAAATTTGACAACGTATAGAGTACTTTTTTCGTATAGCACCTAGGTCAAAAATTCTTTCCCCCTCAGACTGTACTCGGAGAGTGACACTCCTCCTTAGACCCTCAATTGATTTGAAGAAGTCCTTGACTAGGTTGAAAAGCAATTTATGTTGAAACACTATATAGCGAGTTTTTGAGCGCGAAATTTGACAACGTATAGAGTACTTTTTTCGTATAGCACCTAGGTCAAAAATTTTTCCCCCTCAGACTGTACTCCGACAGTGACACTCCTCCTTTTATGTTGAAACACTAAATAGCGAGTTTTTGAGCGCGAAATTTGACAACGTAGAGAGTACTTTTTTCGTATAGCACCTAGGTCAAAAATTCTTTCCCCCTCAGACTGTACTCGGACAGTGACACTCCTCCTTAGACCCTCAATTCATTTGAATAAGTCCTTGACTAGGTTGAAAAGCAATTTATGTTGAAACGCTATATAGCGTGTTTTTGAGCGCGAAATTTGACAACGTATAGAGTACTTTTTTCGTATAGCACCTAGGTCAAAAATTCTTTCCCCCTCAGACTGTACTCGGACAGTGACACTCCTCCTTAGACCCTCAATTCATTTGAATAAGTCCGTGACTAGGTTGAAAAGCAATTTATGTTGAAACGCTATATAGCGAGTTTTTGAGCGCGAAATTTGACAACGTATAGAGTACTTTTTTCGTATAGCACCTAGGTTAAAAATTCTTTCCCCCTCAAACTGTACTCGGACAGTGACACTCCTCCTTAGACCCTCAATTCATTTGAATAAGTCCTTGACTAGGTTGAAAAGCAATTTATGTTGAAACGCTATATAGCGAGTTTTTGAGCGCCAAATTTGACAACGTATAGAGTACTTTTTTCGTATAGCACCTAGGTCAAAAAATCTTTCCCTCTCAGACTGCACTCGGACAGTGACACTCCTCCTTAGACCCTCAGTTCATTTGAATAAGTCCTTGACCAGGTTGAAAAGCAATTTATGTTGAAACACTATATAGCGAATTTTTGAGCGCGAAATTTGACAACGTATAGAGTACTTTTTTCGTATAGCACCTAGGTCAAAAATTATTTCCCCCTCAGACTGTACTCGGACAGTGACACTCCTCCTTAGACCCTCAATTCATTTGAATAAGTCCTTGACTAGGTTGAAAAGCAATTTATGTTGAAACACTATATAGCGAGTTTTTGAGCGCGAAATTTGACAACGTATAGAGTACTTTTTTCGTATAGCACCTAGGTCAAAAATTCTTTCCCCCTCAGACTGTACTCGGACAGTGACACTCCTCCTTAGACCCTCAATTCTTTTGAATAAGTCCGTGACTAGGTTGAAAAGCAATTTATGTTGAAACACTATATAGCGAGTTTTTGAGCGCGAAATTTGACAACGTATAGAGTACTTTTTTCGTATAGCACCTAGGTCAAAAATTCTTTCCCCCTCAGACTGTACTCGGACAGTGACACTCCTCCTTAGACCCTCAATTCATTTGAATAAGTCCGTGACTAGGTTGAAAAGCAATTTATGTTGAAACGCTATATAGCGAATTTTTGAGCGCGAAATTTGACAACGTATAGAGTACTTTTTTCGTATAGCACCTAGGTCAAAAATTATTTCCCCCTCAGACTGTACTCGGACAGTGACACTCCTCCTTAGACCCTCAATTCATTTGAATAAGTCCTTGACTAGGTTGAAAAGCAATTTATGTTGAAACACTATATAGCGAGTTTTTGAGCGCGAAATTTGACAACGTATAGAGTACTTTTTTCGTATAGCACCTAGGTCAAAAATTCTTTCCCCCTCAGACTGTACTCGGACAGTGACACTCCTCCTTAGACCCTCAATTCATTTGAATAAGTCCGTGACTAGGTTGAAAAGCAATTTATGTTGAAACACTATATAGCGAGTTTTTGAGCGCGAAATTTGACAACGTATAGAGTACTTTTTTCGTATAGCACCTAGGTCAAAAATTCTTTCCCCCTCAGACTGTACTCGGACAGTGACACTCCTCCTTAGACCCTCAATTCATTTGAATAAGTCCGTGACTAGGTTGAAAAGCAATTTATGTTGAAACGCTATATAGCGAGTTTTTGAGCGCGAAATTTGACAACGTATAGAGTACTTTTTTCGTATAGCACCTAGATTAAAAATTATTTCCCCCTCAGACTGTACTCGGACAGTGACACTCCTCCTTAGACCCTCAATTCATTTGAATAAGTCCCTGACTAGGTTGAAAAGCAATTTATGTTGAAACACTATATGGCGAGTTTTTGAGCGCCAAATTTGACAACGTATAGAGTACTTTTTTGGTATAGCACCTAGGTCAAAAATTCTTTCCCCCTCAGACTGTACTCGGATAGTGACACTCCTCCTTAGACCCTCAATTGATTTGAATAAGTCCTTGACTAGGTTGAAAAGCAATTTATGTTGAAACACTATATAGCGAGTTTTTGAGCGCGAAATTTGACAACGTATAGAGTACTTTTTTCGTATAACACCTAGGTCAAAAATTCTTTCCTTCTAAGACTGTACTCGGACAGTGACACTCCTCCTTAGACCCTCAATTCATTTGAATAAGTCCTTGACTAGGTTGAAAAGCAATTTATGTTGAAACACTAAATAGCGAGCTTTTGAGCGCGAAATTTGACAACGTAGAGAGTACTTTTTTCGTATAGCACCTAGGTCAAAAATTCTTTCCCCCTCAGACTGTACTCGGACAGTGACACTCCTCCTTAGACCCTCAATTCATTTGAATAAGTCCTTGACTAGGTTGAAAAGCAATTTATGTTGAAACACTATATAGCGAGTTTTTGAGCGCGAAATTTGACAACGTATAGAGTACTTTTTTCGTATAGCACCTAGGTCAAAAATTCTTTCCCCCTCAGACTGTACTCGGACAGTGACACTCCTCCTTAGACCCTCAATTCATTTGAATAAGTCCGTGACTAGGTTGAAAAGCAATTTATGTTGAAACACTATATAGCGAGTTTTTGAGCGCGAAATTTGACAACGTATAGAGTACTTTTTTCGTATAGCACCTAGGTCAAAAATTCTTTCCCCCTCAGACTGTACTCGGACAGTGACACTCCTCCTTAGACCCTCAATTCATTTGAATAAGTCCGTGACTAGGTTGAAAAGCAATTTATGTTGAAACGCTATATAGCGAGTTTTTGAGCGCGAAATTTGACAACGTATAGAGTACTTTTTTCGTATAGCACCTAGATTAAAAATTATTTCCCCCTCAGACTGTACTCGGACAGTGACACTCCTCCTTAGACCCTCAATTCATTTGAATAAGTCCCTGACTAGGTTGAAAAGCAATTTATGTTGAAACACTATATGGCGAGTTTTTGAGCGCCAAATTTGACAACGTATAGAGTACTTTTTTGGTATAGCACCTAGGTCAAAAATTCTTTCCCCCTCAGACTGTACTCGGATAGTGACACTCCTCCTTAGACCCTCAATTGATTTGAATAAGTCCTTGACTAGGTTGAAAAGCAATTTATGTTGAAACACTATATAGCGAGTTTTTGAGCGCGAAATTTGACAACGTATAGAGTACTTTTTTCGTATAACACCTAGGTCAAAAATTCTTTCCTTCTAAGACTGTACTCGGACAGTGACACTCCTCCTTAGACCCTCAATTCATTTGAATAAGTCCTTGACTAGGTTGAAAAGCAATTTATGTTGAAACACTAAATAGCGAGCTTTTGAGCGCGAAATTTGACAACGTAGAGAGTACTTTTTTCGTATAGCACCTAGGTCAAAAATTCTTTCCCCCTCAGACTGTACTCGGACAGTGACACTCCTCCTTAGACCCTCAATTCATTTGAATAAGTCCTTGACTAGGTTGAAAAGCAATTTATGTTGAAACGCTATATAGCGTGTTTTTGAGCGCGAAATTTGACAACGTATAGAGTACTTTTTTCGTATCGCACCTAGGTCAAAAATTCTTTCCCCCTCAGACTGTACTCGGACAGTGACACCTCCTTAGACCCTCAATTCATTTGAATAAGTCCGTGACTAGGTTGAAAAGCAATTTATGTTGAAACGCTATATAGCGAGTTTTTGAGCGCGAAATTTGACAACGTATAGAGTACTTTTTTCGTATAGCACCTAGGTTAACAATTCTTTCCCCCTCAAACTGTACTCGGACAGTGACACTCCTCCTTAGACCCTCAATTCATTTGAATAAGTCCTTGACTAGGTTGAAAAGCAATTTATGTTGAAACGCTATATAGCGAGTTTTTGAGCGCCAAATTTGACAACGTATAGAGTACTTTTTTCGTATAGCACCTAGGTCCAAAATTCTTTCCCCCTCAGACTGCACTCGGACAGTGACACTCCTCCTTAGACCCTCAGTTCATTTGAATAAGTCCTTGACCAGGTTGAAAAGCAATTTATGTTGAAACACTATATAGCGAATTTTTGAGCGCGAAATTTGACAACGTATTAGAGTACTTTTTTCGTATAGCACCTAGGTCAAAAATTATTTCCCCCTCAGACTGCACTCGGACAGTGATACTCCTCCTTAGACCCTCAATTCATTTGAATAAGTCCTTGACTAGGTTGAAAAGCAATTTATGTTGAAACGCTATATAGCGAGTTTTTGAGCGCGAAATTTGACAACGTATAGAGTACTTTTTTCGTATAGCACCTAGGTTAAAAATTATTTCCCCCTCAGACTGTACTCGGACAGTGACACTCCTCCTTAGACCCTCAATTCATTTGAATAATTCCTTGACTAGGTTGAAAAGCAATTTATGTTGAAACGCTATATAGCGAGTTTTTGAGCGCGAAATTTGACAACCTATAGAGTACTTTTTTCGTATAGCACCTAGGTCAAAAATTCTTTCCCCCTCAGACTGTACTCGGACAGTGACACTCCTCCTTAGACCCTCAATTCATTTGAATAAGTCCTTGACTAGGTTGAAAAGCAATTTATGTTGAAACACTATATGGCGAGTTTTTGAGCGCCAAATTTGACAACGTATAGAGTACTTTTTTGGTATAGCACCTAGGTCAAAAATTCTTTCCCCCTCAGACTGTACTCGGATAGTGACACTCCTCCTTAGACCCTCAATCGATTTGAATAAGTCCTTGACTAGGTTGAAAAGCAATTTATGTTGAAACACTATATAGCGAGTTTTTGAGCGCGAAATTTGACAACGTATAGAGTTTTTTTTTCGTATAGCACCTATGTCAAAAATTCTTTCCCCCTCAGACAGTACTCAGACAGTGACACTCCTCCTTAGACCCTCAATTCATTTGAATAAGTCCTTGACTAGGTTGAAAAGCAATTTATGTTGAAACGCTATATAGCGAGTTTTTGAGCGCGAAATTTGACAACGTATAGAGTACTTTTTTCGTATAGCACCTAGGTTAAAAATTCTTTCCCCCTCAAACTGTACTCGGACAGTGACACTCCTCCTTAGACCCTCAATTCATTTGAATAAGTCCTTGACTAGGTTGAAAAGCAATTTATGTTGAAACACTATATAGCGAGTTTTTGAGCGCGAAATTTGACAACGTATAGAGTACTTTTTTCGTATAGCACCTAGGTTTAAAATTCTTTCCCCCTCAAACTGTATTCGGACAGTGACACTCCTCCTTAGACCCTCAATTCATTTGAATAAGTCCTTGACTAGGTTGAAAAGCAATTTATGTTGAAACGCTATATAGCGAGTTTTTGAGCGCCAAATTTGACAACGTATAGAGTACTTTTTTCGTATAGCACCTAGGTCAAAAATTATTTCCCCCTCAGACTGTACTCGGACATTGACACTCCTCCTTAGACCCTCAATTCATTTGAATAAGTCCTTGACTAGGTTGAAAAGCAATTTATGTTGAAACGCTATATAGCGAGTTTTTGAGCGCGAAATTTGACAACGTATAGAGTAATTTTTTCGTATAGCACCTAGGTTAAAAATTATTTCCCCCTCAGACTGTACTCGGACAGTGACACTCCTCCTTAGACCCTCAATTCATTTGAATAAGTCCTTGACTAGGTTGAAAAGCAATTTATGTTGAAACGCTATATAGCGAGTTTTTGAGCGCGAAATTTGACAACGTATAGAGTACTTTTTTCGTATAGCTTCTAGGTCAAAAATTCTTTCCCCCTCAGACTGTACTCGGACAGTGACACTCCTCCTTAGACCCTCAATTCATTTGAATAAGTCCGTGACTAGGTTGAAAAGCAATTTATGTTGAAACGCTATATAGCGAGTTTTTGAGCGCGAAATTTGACAACGTATAGAGCACTTTTTTGGTTTAGCACCTAGGTCAAAAATTCTTTCCCCCTCAGACTGTACTCGGACAGTGACACTCCTCATTAGACCCTCAATTCATTTGAATAAGTCCTTGACTAGGTTGAAAAGCAATTTATGTTGAAACGCTATATAGCGAGTTTTTGAGCGCGAAATTTGACAACGTATAGAGTAATTTTTTCGTATAGCACCTAGGTTAAAAATTATTTCCCCCTCAGACTGTACTCGGACAGTGACACTCCTCCTTAGACCCTCAATTCATTTGAATAAGTCCTTGACTAGGTTGAAAAGCAATTTATGTTGAAACGCTATATAGCGAGTTTTTGAGCGCGAAATTTGACAACGTATAGAGTACTTTTTTCGTATAGCACCTAGGTCAAAAAATCTTCCCCCCTCAGACTGTACTCGGACAGTGACACTCCTCCTTAGACCCTCAATTCATTTGAATAAGTCCGTGACTAGGTTGAAAAGCAATTTATGTTGAAACGCTATATAGCGAGTTTTTGAGCGCGAAATTTGACAACGTATAGAGCACTTTTTTGGTTTAGCACCTAGGTCAAAAATTCTTTCCCCCTCAGACTGTACTCGGACAGTGACACTCCTCCTTAGACCCTCAATTCATTTGAATAGGTCCTTGACTAGGTTGAAAAGCAATTTATGTTGAAACACTATATAGCGAGTTTTTGAGCGCCAAATTTGACAACGTATAGAGTACTTTTTTCATATAGCACCTAGGTCAAAAATTCTTTCCCCCTCAGACTGTACTCGGAGAGTGACACCCCTCCTTAGACCCTCAATTGATTTGAAGAAGTCCTTGACTAGGTTGAAAAGCAATTTATGTTGAAACACTATATAGCGAGTTTTTGAGCGCGAAATTTGACAACGTATAGAGTACTTTTTTCGTATAGCACCTAGGTCAAAAATTTTTTTCCCCTCAGACTGCACTCCGACATTGACACTCCTCCTTAGACCCTCAATTCATTTGAATAAGTCCTTGACTAGGTTGAAAAGCAATTTATGTTGAAACACTAAATAGCGAGTTTTTGAGCGCGAAATTTGACAACGTAGAGAGTACTTTTTTCGTATAGCACCTAGGTCAAAAATTCTTTCCCCCTCAGACTGTACTCGGACAGTGACACTCCTCCTTAGACCCTCAATTCATTTGAATAAGTCCTTGACTAGGTTGAAAAGCAATTTATGTTGAAACGCTATATAGCGTGTTTTTGAGCGCGAAATTTGACAACGTATAGAGTACTTTTTTCGTATAGCACCTAGGTCAAAAATTCTTTCCCCCTCAGACTGTACTGGGACAGTGACACTCCTCCTTAGACCCTCAATTCATTTGAATAAGTCCGTGACTAGGTTGAAAAGCAATTTATGTTGAAACGCTATATAGCGAGTTTTTGAGCGCGAAATTTGACAACGTATAGAGTACTTTTTTCGTATAGCACCTAGGTTAAAAATTCTTTCCCCCTCAAACTGTACTCGGACAGTGACACTCCTCCTTAGACCCTCAATTCATTTGAATAAGTCCTTGACTAGGTTGAAAAGCAATTTATGTTGAAACGCTATATAGCGAGTTTTTGAGCGCCAAATTTGACAACGTATAGAGTACTTTTTTCGTATAGCACCTAGGTCAAAAATTCTTTCCCCCTCAGACTGCACTCGGACAGTGACACTCCTCCTTAGACCCTCAGTTCATTTGAATAAGTCCTTGACCAGGTTGAAAAGCAATTTATGTTGAAACACTATATAGCGAATTTTTGAGCGCGAAATTTGACAACGTATAGAGTACTTTTTTCGTATAGCACCTAGGTCAAAAATTATTTCCCCCTCAGACTGTACTCGCACAGTGACACTCCTCCTTAGACCCTCAATTCATTTGAATAAGTCCTTGACTAGGTTGAAAAGCAATTTATGTTGAAACACTATATAGCGAGTTTTTGAGCGCCAAATTTGACAACGTATAGAGTACTTTTTTCGTATAGCACCTAGGTCAAAAATTATTTCCCCCTCAGACTGTACTCGGACAGTGACACTCCTCCTTAGACCCTCAATTCATTTGAATAAGTCCTTGACTAGGTTGAAAAGCAATTTATGTTGAAACGCTATATAGCGAGTTTTTGAGCGCCAAATTTGACAACCTATAGAGTACTTTTTTCGTATAGCACCTAGGTTAAAAATTATTTCCCCATCAGACTGTACTCGGACAGTGCCACTCCTCCTTAGACCCTCACTTCATTTGAATAAGTCCTTGACTAGGTTGAAAAGCAATTTATGTTGAAACGCTATATAGCGAGTTTTTGAGCGCGAAATTTGACAACGTATAGAGTACTTTTTTCGTATAGCACCTAGGTCAAAAATTCTTTCCCCCTCAGACTGTACTCGGACAGTGACACTCCTCCTTAGACCCCCAATTCATTTGAATAAGTCCGTGACTAGGTTGAAAAGCAATTTATGTTGAAACGCTATATAGCGAGTTTTTGAGCGCGAAATTTGACAACGTATAGAGTACTTTTTTCGTATAGCACCTAGGTTAAAAATTCTTTCCCCCTCAAACTGTACTCAGACAGTGACACTCCTCCTTAGACCCTCAATTCATTTGAATAAGTCCTTGACTAGGTTGAAAAGCAATTTATGTTGAAACGCTATATAGCGAGTTTTTGAGCGCCAAATTTGAGAACGTATAGAGTACTTTTTTCGTATAGCACCTAGGTCAAAAATTCTTTCCCCCTCAGACTGCACTCGGACAGTGACACTCCTCCTTAGACCCTCAATTCATTTGAATAAGTCCGTGACTAGCTTGAAATGCAATTTATGTTGAAACGCTATATAGCGAGTTTTTGAGCGCGAAATTTGACAACGTATAGAGCACTTTTTTGGTTTAGCACCTAGGTCAAAAATTCTTTCCCCCTCAGACTGTACTCGGACAGTGACACTCCTCCTTAGACCCTCAATTCATTTGAATAGGTCCTTGACTAGTTTGAAAAGCAATTTATGTTGAAACACTATATAGCGAGTTTTTGAGCGCCAAATTTGACAACGTATAGAGTACTTTTTTCATATAGCACCTAGGTCAAAAATTCTTTCCCCCTCAGACTGTACTCGGAGAGTGACACCCCTCCTTAGACCCTCAATTGATTTGAAGAAGTCCTTGACTAGGTTGAAAAGCAATTTATGTTGAAACACTATATAGCGAGTTTTTGAGCGCGAAATTTGACAACGTATAGAGTACTTTTTTCGTATAGCACCTAGGTCAAAAATTTTTTTCCCCTCAGACTGTACTCCGACATTGACACTCCTCCTTAGACCCTCAATTCATTTGAATAAGTCCTTGACTAGGTTGAAAAGCAATTTATGTTGAAACACTAAATAGCGAGTTTTTGAGCGCGAAATTTGACAACGTAGAGAGTACTTTTTTCGTATAGCACCTAGGTCAAAAATTCTTTCCCCCTCAGACTGTACTCGGACAGTGACACTCCTCCTTAGACCCTCAATTCATTTGAATAAGTCCTTGACTAGGTTGAAAAGCAATTTATGTTGAAACGCTATATAGCGTGTTTTTGAGCGCGAAATTTGACAACGTATAGAGTACTTTTTTCGTATAGCACCTAGGTCAAAAATTCTTTCCCCCTCAGACTGTACTGGGACAGTGACACTCCTCCTTAGACCCTCAATTCATTTGAATAAGTCCGTGACTAGGTTGAAAAGCAATTTATGTTGAAACGCTATATAGCGAGTTTTTGAGCGCGAAATTTGACAACGTATAGAGTACTTTTTTCGTATAGCACCTAGGTTAAAAATTCTTTCCCCCTCAAACTGTACTCGGACAGTGACACTCCTCCTTAGACCCTCAATTCATTTGAATAAGTCCTTGACTAGGTTGAAAAGCAATTTATGTTGAAACGCTATATAGCGAGTTTTTGAGCGCCAAATTTGACAACGTATAGAGTACTTTTTTCGTATAGCACCTAGGTCAAAAATTCTTTCCCCCTCAGACTGCACTCGGACAGTGACACTCCTCCTTAGACCCTCAGTTCATTTGAATAAGTCCTTGACCAGGTTGAAAAGCAATTTATGTTGAAACACTATATAGCGAATTTTTGAGCGCGAAATTTGACAACGTATAGAGTACTTTTTTCGTATAGCACCTAGGTCAAAAACTATTTCCCCCTCAGACTGTACTCGGACAGTGACACTCCTCCTTAGACCCTCAATTCATTTGAATAAGTCCTTGACTAGGTTGAAAAGCAATTTATGTTGAAACACTATATAGCGAGTTTTTGAGCGCCAAATTTGACAACGTATAGAGTACTTTTTTCGTATAGCACCTAGGTCAAAAATTATTTTCCCCTCAGACTGTACTCGGACAGTGACACTCCTCCTTAGACCCTCAATTCATTTGAATAAGTCCTTGACTAGGTTGAAAAGCAATTTATGTTGAAACGCTATATAGCGAGTTTTTGAGCGCAAAATTTGACAACCTATAGAGTACTTTTTTCGTATAGCACCTAGGTTAAAAATTATTTCCCCATCAGACTGTACTCGGACAGTGCCACTCCTCCTTAGACCCTCACTTCATTTGAATAAGTCCTTGACTAGGTTGAAAAGCAATTTATGTTGAAACGCTATATAGCGAGTTTTTGAGCGCGAAATTTGACAACGTATAGAGTACTTTTTTCGTATAGCACCTAGGTCAAAAATTCTTTCCCCCTCAGACTGTACTCGGACAGTGACACTCCTCCTTAGACCCTCAATTCATTTGAATAAGTCCGTGACTAGGTTGAAAAGCAATTTATGTTGAAACGCTATATAGCGAGTTTTTGAGCGCGAAATTTGACAACGTATAGAGTACTTTTTTCGTATAGCACCTAGGTTAAAAATTCTTTCCCCCTCAAACTGTACTCAGACAGTGACACTCCTCCTTAGACCCTCAATTCATTTGAATAAGTCCTTGACTAGTTTGAAAAGCAATTTATGTTGAAACGCTATATAGCGAGTTTTTGAGCGCCAAATTTGAGAACGTATAGAGTACTTTTTTCGTATAGCACCTAGGTCAAAAATTCTATCCCCCTCAGACTGCACTCGGACAGTGACACTCCTCCTTAGACCCTCAGTTCATTTGAATAAGTCCTTGACCAGGTTGAAAAGCAATTTATGTTGAAACACTATATAGCGAATTTTTGAGCGCGAAATTTGACAACGTATAGAGTACTTTTTTCGTATAGCACCTAGGTTAAAAATTATTTCCCCCTCAGACTGTACTCGGACAGTGACACTCCTCCTTAGACCCTCAATTCATTTGAATAAGTCCTTGACTAGGTTGAAAAGCAATTTATGTTGAAACACTATATAGCGAATTTTTGAGCGCGAAATTTGACAACGTATAGAGTACTTTTTTCGTATAGCACCTAGGTCAAAAATTATTTCCCCCTCAGACTGTACTCGGACAGTGACACTCCTCCTTAGACCCTCAATTCATTTGAATAAGTCCTTGACTAGGTTGAAAAGCAATTTATGTTGAAACGCTATATAGCGAGTTTTTTAGCGCCAAATTTGACAACGTATAGAGTACTTTTTTCGTATAGCACCTAGGTCAAAAATTCTTTCCCCCTCAGACTGTACTCGGACAGTGACACTCCTCCTTAGACCCTCAATTCATTTGAATAGGTCCTTGACTAGGTTGAAAAGCAATTTATGTTGAAACACTATATAGCGAGTTTTTGAGCGCCAAATTTGACAACGTATAGAGTACTTTTTTCGTATAGCACCTAGGTCAAAAATTCTTTCCCCCTCAGACTGCACTCGGACAGTGACACTCCTCCTTAGACCCTCAGTTCATTTGAATAAGTCCTTGACCAGGTTGAAAAGCAATTTATGTTGAAACACTATATAGCGAATTTTTGAGCGCGAAATTTGACAACGTATAGAGTACTTTTTTCGTATAGCACCTAGGTTAAAAATTATTTCCCCCTCAGACTGTACTCGGACAGTGACACTCCTCCTTAGACCCTCAATTCATTTGAATAAGTCCTTGACTAGGTTGAAAAGCAATTTATGTTGAAACGCTATATAGCGAGTTTTTGAGCGCGAAATTTGACAACGTATAGAGTACTTTTTTCGTATAGCACCTAGGTTAAAAATTATTTCCCCCTCAGACTGTACTCGGACAGTGACACTCCTCCTTAGACCCTCAATTCATTTGAATAAGTCCTTGACCAGGTTGAAAAGCAATTTATGTTGAAACACTATATAGCGAATTTTTGAGCGCAAAATTTGACAACGTATAGAGTACTTTTTTCGTATAGCACCTAGGTCAAAAATTATTTCCCCCTCAGACTGTACTTGGACAGTGACACTCCTCCTTAGACCCTCAATTCATTTGAATAAGTCCTTGACTAGGTTGAAAAGCAATTTATGTTGAAACGCTATATAGCGAGTTTTTGAGCGCGAAATTTGACAACGTATAGAGTACATTTTTCGTATAGCACCTAGGTCAAAAATTCTTTCCCCCTCAGACTGTACTCGGACAGTGACACTCCTCCTTAGACCCTCAATTCATTTGAATAAGTCCGTGACTAGGTTGAAAAGCAATTTATGTTGAAACGCTATATAGCGAGTTTTTGAGCGCGAAATTTGACAACGTATAGAGCACTTTTTTGGTTTAGCACCTAGGTCAAAAATTCTTTCCCCCTCAGACTGTACTCGGACAGTGACACTCCTCCTTAGACCCTCAATTCATTTGAATAGGTCCTTGACTAGGTTGAAAAGCAATTTATGTTGAAACACTATATAGCGAGTTTTCGAGCGCCAAATTTGACAACGTATAGAGTACTTTTTTCGTATAGCACCTAGGTCAAAAATTCTTTCCCCCTCAGACTGCACTCGGACAGTGACACTCCTCCTTAGACCCTCAGTTCATTTGAATAAGTCCTTGACCAGGTTGAAAAGCAATTTATGTTGAAACACTATATAGCGAATTTTTGAGCGCGAAATTTGACAACGTATAGAGTACTTTTTTCGTATAGCACCTAGGTTAAAAATTATTTCCCCTCAGACTGTACTCGGACAGTGACACTCCTCCTTAGACCCTCAATTCATTTGAATAAGTCCTTGACTAGGTTGAAAAGCAATTTATGTTGAAACGCTATATAGCGAGTTTTTGAGCGCGAAATTTGACAACGTATAGAGTACTTTTTTCGTATAGCACCTAGGTTAAAAATTATTTCCCCCTCAGACTGTACTCGGACAGTGACACTCCTCCTCAGACCCTCAATTCATTTGAATAAGTCCTTGACTAGGTTGAAAAGCAATTTATGTTGAAACACTATATAGCGAATTTTTGAGCGCGAAATTTGACAACGTATAGAGTACTTTTTTCGTATAGCACCTAGGTCAAAAATTATTTCCCCCTCAGACTGTACTCGGACAGTGACACTCCTCCTTAGACCCTCAATTCATTTGAATAAGTCCGTGACTAGGTTGAAAAGCAGTTTATGTTGAAACGCTATATAGCGAGTTTTTTAGCGCGAAATTTGACAACGTATAGAGTACTTTTTTCATATAGCACCTAGGTTAAAAATTCTTTCCCCCTCAAACTGTACTCGGACAGTGACACTCCTCCTTAGACCCTCAATTCATTTGAATAAGTCCTTGACTAGGTTGAAAAGCAATTTATGTTGAAACGCTATATAGCGAGTTTTTGAGCGCCAAATTTGACAACGTATAGAGTACTTTTTTCGTATAGCACCTAGGTCAAAAATTCTTTCCCCCTCAGACTGTACTCGGACAGTGACACTCCTCCTTAGACCCTCAATTGATTTGAATAAGTCCTTGACTAGGTTGAAAAGCAATTTATGTTGAAACACTATATAGCGAAATTTTGAGCGCGAAATTTGACAACGTATAGAGTACTTTTTTCGCATAGCACCTAGGTTAAAAATTATTTCCCCCTCAGACTGTACTCGGACAGTGACACTCCTCCTTAGACCCTCAATTCATTTGAATAAGTCCTTGACCAGGTTGAAAAGCAATTTATGTTGAAACACTATATAGCGAATTTTTGAGCGCGAAATTTGACAACGTATAGAGTACTTTTTTCGTATAGCACCTAGGTCAAAAATTATTTCCCCCTCAGACTGTATTCGGACAGTGACACTCCTCCTAAGACCCTCAATTCATTTGAATAAGTCCGTGACTAGGTTGAAAAGCAATTTATGTTGAAACGCTATATAGCGAGTTTTTGAGCGCGAAATTTGACAACGTATAGAGTACTTTTTTCGTATAGCACCTAGGTTAAAAATTCTTTCCCCCTCAAACTGTACTCGGACAGTGACACTCCTCCTTAGACCCTCAATTCATTTGAATAAGTCCTTGACTAGGTTGAAAAGCAATTTATGTTGAAACGCTATATAGCGAGTTTTTGAGCGCCAAATTTGACAACGTATAGAGTACTTTTTTCGTATAGCACCTAGGTCAAAAATTCTTTCCCCCTCAAACTGTACTCGGACAGTGACACTCCTCCTTAGACCTTCAATTCATTTGAATAAGTCCTTGACTAGGTTGAAAAGCAATTTAAGTTGAAACACTATATAGCGAGTTTTTGAGCGCGAAATTTGACAACGTATAGAGTACTTTTTTCCTATAGCACCTAGGTCAAAAATTCTTTCCCCCTCAAACCGTACTCGGACAGTGACACTCCTCCTTAGACCCTCAATTCATTTGAATAAGTCCTTGACTAGGTTGAAAAGCAATTTATGTTGAAACGCTATATAGCGAGTTTTTGAGCGCCAAATTTGACAACGTATAGAGTACTTTTTTCGTATAGCACCTAGGTCAAAAATTCTTTCCCCCTCAAACTGTACTCGGACAGTGACACTCCTCCTTGGACCCTCAATTCATTTGAATAAGTCCTTGACTAGGTTGAAAAGCAATTTATGTTGAAACGCTATATAGCGAGTTTTTGAGCGCCAAATTTGACAACGTATAGAGTACTTTTTTCGTATAGCACCTAGGTCAAAAATTTTTTCCCCCTCAGACTGCACTCGGACAGTGACACTCCTCCTTAGACCCTCAGTTCATTTGAATAAGTCCTTGACCAGGTTGAAAAGCAATTTATGTTGAAAGACTATATAGCGAGTTTTTGAGCGCGAAATTTGACAACGTATAGAGCACTTTTTTCGTATAGCACCTAGGTCAAAAATTATTTCCCCTCAGACTGTACTCGGACAGTGACACTCCTCCTTAGACCCTCAATTCATTTGAATAAGTCCTTGACTAGGTTGAAATGCAATTTATGTTGAAACACTATATAGCGAGTTTTTGAGCGCCAAATTTGACAACGTATAGAGAACTTTTTTCGTATAGCACCTAGGTCAAAAATTCTTTCCCCCTCAGACTGTACTCAGACAGTGACACTCCTCCTTAGACCCTCAATTGATTTGAATAAGTCCTTGACTAGGTTGAAAAGCAATTTATGTTGAAACACTATATAGCGAGTTTTTGAGCGCGAAATTTGACAACGTATAGAGTACTTTTTTCGTATAGCACCTAGGTCAAAAATTTTTCCACCTCAGACTGTACTCGGACAGTGACACTCCTCCTTAGACCCTCAATTCATTTGAATAAGTCCTTGACTAGGTTGAAAAGCAACTTAAGTTGAAACACTAAATAGCGAGTTTTTGAGCGCGAAATTTGACAACGTAGAGAGTACTTTTTTCGTATAGCACCTAGGTCAAAAATTCTTTCCCCCTCAGACTGTACTCGGACAGTGACACTCCTCCTTAGTCCCTCAATTCATTTGAATAAGTCCTTGACTAGGTTGAAAAGCAAGTTATGTTGAAACGCTTTATAGCGAGTTTTTGAGCGCGAAATTTGACAACGTATAGAGTACTTTTTTGGTATAGCACCTAGGTCAAAAATTCTTTCCCCCTCAGACTGTACTCGGATAGTGACACTCCTCCTTAGACCCTCAATCGATTTGAATAAGTCCTTGACTAGGTTGAAAAGCAATTTATGTTGAAACACTATATAGCGAGTTTTTGAGCGCGAAATTTGACAACGTATAGAGTTTTTTTTTCGTATAGCACCTATGTCAAAAATTCTTTCCCCCTCAGACAGTACTCAGACAGTGACACTCCTCCTTTTATGTTGAAACACTAAATAGCGAGTTTTTGAGCGCGAAATTTGACAACGTAGAGAGTACTTTTTTCGTATAGCACCTAGGTCAAAAATTCTTTCCCCCTGAGACTGTACTCGGACAGTGACACTCCTCCTTAGACCCTCAATTTATTTCAATAAGTCCTTGACTAGGTTGAAAAGCAATTTATGTTGAAACACTATATAGCGAGTTTTTGAGCGCAAAATTTGACAACGTATAGTGTACTTTTTATCGTATAGCACCTAGGTCAAAAACTCTTTCCCCCTCAGACTGTAATCGGACAGTGACACTCCTCCTTAGACCCTCAATTCATTTGAATAAGTCCTTGACTAGGTTGAAAAGCAATTTATGTTGAAACAGTATATAGCGAGTTTTTGAGCACCAAATTTGACAACGTATAGAGTACTTTTTTCGTATGGCACCTAGGTCAAAAATTCTTTCCCCCTCAGACTGTACTCAGACAGTGACACTCCTCCTTAGACCCTCAATTCATTTGAATAAGTCCTTGACTAGGTTGAAAAGCAATTTATGTTGAAACACTATATAGCGAGTTTTTGAGCGCCAAATTTGACAACATATAGAGTACTTTTTTCGTATAGCACCTAGGTCAAAAATTCTTTCCCCCTCAGACTGTACTCGGACAGTGACACTCCTCCTTAGACCCTCAATTGATTTGAATAAGTCCTTGACTAGGTTGAAAAGCAATTTATGTTGAAACACTATATAGCGAATTTTTTGAGCGCCAAATTTGACAACGTATAGAGTACTTTTTTCGTATAGCACCTAGGTCAAAAACTCTTTCCCCCTCAGACTGTACTCGGACAGTGACACTCCTCCTTAGACCCTCAATTCATTTGAATAAGTCCTTGACTAGGTTGAAAAGCAATTTATGTTGAAACACTATATAGCGAGTTTTTGAGCGTCAAATTTGACAACGTATAGAGAACTTTTTTCGTATAGCACCTAGGTCAAAAATTCTTTTCCCCGCAGACTGTACTCGGACAGTGACACTCCTCCTTAGACCCTCAATTGATTTGAACAAGTCCTTGACTAGGTTGAAAAGCAATTTATGTTGAAACACTATATAGCGAGTTTTTGAGCGCGAAATTTGACAACGTATAGAGCACTTTTTTCATACAGCACCTAGGTCAAAAATTCTTTCCCCCTCAGACTGTACTCGGACAGTGACACTCCTCCTTAGACCCTCAATTCATTTGAATAAGTCCTTGACTAGGTTGAAAAGCAATTTATGTTGAAACACTGTATAGCGAAATTTTGAGCGCAAAATTTGACAACGTATAGAGTACTTTTTCGTATACCACCTAGGTCAAAAATACTACTACACCAGACCGAGTACACCAGACCAGACTACCAGACTACCATATCACAGACCATCGACCTACTACAGATTTAGCGCTTCTACTACACCAGAAGCAGCTACTACACCAGACCGACCACGCTACTGTTGGTTCGTTCCCCCTAATTTTTGGGTGACTGCACACGCCAAATTAAACGTCAAGAACATTCTGTGCTCAGCACGTTACCTTGTGAGCTCAACTAATTAAAACCTTTTCCTTGCTATGGGAGTACAACACTTTGCACTCCAACTCAACATAAAAATACGCTTATGAAGCTAAAATAGGCCTATTTTCCGTTTAAGAGGTAATATTTGAGGTTAACTCACGTATCAGGATCCGTGGATGTGTGTTGCACAGTTGTTCGATAAGTTGTTCGATGAGATTTACAAGTTACTTTACAATCAATCTGAAATAATTAAGGTTTCAAAGTAGAAACGTGAAGCGTACCAGTCACTAATCAGTCAAAACGACCGTATGTTTCGGGGACAATTTCTCGAAAACGACTGAAAGAAAACAAACGCCATTCACAGGAATTAAAGTACGGCTCAAGCCCAGTTCAATTCAACAAACAGATCCAAAATCGGTGAACTCTACGACGAGTTATTAGCGAAACTAAGTACGGTACCAAAGTCCGAAATTGACCTACACCGACTGACGTTTCGCTAAAATACACACTTATTTCTCAATAACGCCTGAACGAATTTACACGAAATTTACAGGAGTTAAAGTACGGCTCATGGTGAGTTCAAATCAGCAAACAGATCCAAAATCGGTTCACTCTACGAGGAGATTTTTCAAAATTAAGGTACCGTACCAATGACCAATATGGGACCTGGTCCGACCACAGTTCGCCAAATAAATCATTAAAATTTCGGAATAATGAATAATAAAAACATATACACATACTCTCCACTAAAACACGAATCTGAAACACTAAAAATTGTAGTCTAAATCAAGATATAACAAGTTAAATAACGTACTCAAGATAGTGCTTCTCTCCTCAGGAGGTAAAACTGGGGTCAAATTTCCTGGCCAATTTCTCAAAAACGGCTGAACAAAAACAAACGCCCTTCGTACCAATTGTAGCACTGCTTGAGACACGCGTCATATTAAAAAATGAGCCCAATCGGTGCACTCTTCAAGGAGTTATAGCAAAAAATAGGTACCGTACCAAATGACCTCAGAGGAGAGATGCACCACCTTCAGAGCTAAAATTGAACATCTAAACATCATAAAACGCTATATAAAGTATACATATTCAGAATCTACGTTAGACGGGCTATTCAAAACAGTATTTTTTTCGATACAGTTCAAAGCTTCAAGGTGTCAACGGTGTCAACCGCTGGTGTCAACCTCTTCTGGGGCTAAAATCGAGGGCAAGTTTACTGGCCAATTTCTCTAAAACGGCTGAACAAAAATAAACTCCCTTAGTACAGTTTGTAGCACTGCTTGAGATACGCATCATATTAAAAAAAGAACCCAATCGGTGCATTCTTCGAGGAGTTATAGCAAAAATAAGGTACCGTACCAACTGACCCCAGAAGAGGGATACGCCATATTCAGAGCTAAAATTGACCATCTGAACTACATAAAACTACATACAAAACATATATTGGGAGACTCCCCACTAAAGCAGCAAACTAAATTTCATGGTGAAATTCAACATGAAGTAATTCAAAGCTTCAAGGTGTACCACCCAGTACAGGTACCCTGCTTCACCGGGTCAAAATTGGGGCACATGTCCTGGCCAATTTCTCAAAAACGGCTGATCGAAACGGAACGGGACCTATATCAAAACAAGATTTAGCTCAAGCTGGGTATAACCACAAAGTTTCATCAAAATCGACTCACTCTACAACGAGTTATTCCAAAGTAAAGGTACCGTACCAAATGGCCAAAAAAGCAGAGTACTCCGGCTGCAGAGCCAAAATTCGGCATCTGGACCTGCTAAAAGTGTATGAGAAATATATATGGGAGCATTCCCCGCATTATGACGAAGCTAAAGAAATATAACTTATAACTTAAATCAACTGCTTTGTGGTACCGAAAATTTGGGTCACCCAGAACGTCCCCAGAATTCGACCTATTTCAACTTTGAACATTAATAACTTTTTGATTAGGCCGATTTGGGAAACCAACCAAATACTGCAAGCAAGAGGGGTTCAGTGCTAACAAAATGCGACCACTCCCGTTTAATTTGGTCCAGTACTTTAGCAGATATTAACAAAATACTGTTCTGTACCCCATTTTTTTGGCTAAAATCGAAGCCCAAGATCTCTGGAACCGACGTAAAACAACGTGAAACAGCGTTCCCGGCGTATTTGTGGGTGTATTTCTGGTCCACTTGCACGTTATAGGTCACGGCAAACCTTCATGGTGAGGTGGGAAAAAATTTCCCACCTCACCATGAAGGTTATGATGTTTTGTGTGTTTTGACATAAAACAACATCCACAAAAATTTGATGAAATCGTGAAAACAGAAAATTTGTTGAATTGCTGAAAACTATTGATTCAAATAGCTTCATGGACCCGACACTAGCGTAAATAACACAATTTGCAAGTAACAACAACCCTCATTACAACAAACAACACAAAAATTCATAATAACGCTTAAAATCATATTTTTTTTAAGTTTACACCTTAATTATTATTTGCACAGGCCGACACAAAAAAAAGACTGCAAAAGGCTAGCAGGAACAGATCAATAGAAACAAAATGCCACCTCGTTTGTTGAATTTGATTCAGTACTTTAGGAGATATCGATAAAACAATAAACTGTAACCGGACATTCGGTATCTGAAAAGACAAGAAATTAAAGAGAATCAATGCAAAATGTCCATCAAAAACCTAATAAAACCTGTTCTATGATTGAAATAGCTCCAAGGATTCAACAGACGGGCGAATAACACAATTTTTAAGTAATAACAACGCTCATTACGAGAACGACTACATCATTTCAAAAAACGTTTAATAAATTCTTTTTTTTTCAAATTTACACCTTAATAATTTTTGATGAGTTTGATTTAAAAAATCAATTAGCTGGGCAAGAAAGAACAGTTTAGCAACAACAAATTGCTTCTTCACAATCTAAATTTGATACAGTGATTTAGGAGATATCAATAAAAGTAAAAAACATTAAGTTCCTTTCTCAATGCTATAAAACAAGTTCTTTCCGCCAACTTTTTGATTGGGCTGACTTGAGAAGTCAATAAACACCGCAAACAAGGGGGGTAGAACAAACAAAATGCGACTATGCCTGGCTGAATTGGCAGAGTAGTTCAGATAAAAATCGTCACAAACAAAAAACATGCCCTCAAAAATGCAATTTACACTTCAAATTTTGCAAAGTTAAACATTTATATATTTTTGAGTAGGCCGACTTGAGAAACCAATAAACACTGCTATCAAGGGGAGTTCAGGACCAACAAAATGCGACTATGCCCGGTCAATTTGACATAGTACTTCAGGGAAAAATTTTCAGAAACAACAAACTTGCCCTCAAAAACGTAATTTTTTCCTATATTTTTTCAAAGTTAAACATTATTAACTTTTTGATTAGGCCGACCTGAGAAACCATTAGACACAACAAACAACGGGGAGTAGAACAAACAAAATGCGACTATGCCTGGCTGAATTGGCAGAGTAGTTCAGATAAAAATCGTCACAACCAAAAAACGTGCCCTCAAAAATGCAATTTACAGTTCAAATTTTTCAAAGTTAAACATTTATAACTTTTTGAGTAGGCCGACTTGAGAAACCAATAAACACTGCTATAGAGGGGAGTTCAGGACCAACAAAATGCGATTATGCCTGGTCAAATTGACATAGTACTTCAGGGAGAAATTTTCAGAAACAACAAACATGCCCTCAAAAATGTAATTTTTACTTCAATTTTTTCAAAGTTAAGCATTTATACCTTTTTGAGTTGGCCGACTGAGAAACCAATAGACACCGCAAGGAAGGAAAGTTCAATAGCAACAAAATGCGACTATGCGCGGCCAAATTGGCAGAGCAGTTCAGGAAAAATCGTCAGAAACAGTAAGAGTGCCCTCAAAAATGTAATTTTTACTTCTATTTTTTCAAAGTTAAAAATTAATAACTTTTTGATTAGGGCGACTTGAGAAACCACTGAACACTGCAGGCAATGGAGGTTTAGGGCCAGCAAAAAGCGACAATGCCCACCCAATTTGGTACAGTAGTTTCAGAGAAATTGTCAGAAACATGAAGCGTACCCCGATTTTCGGGTTATTGTGAGACCTCGATTTCTCGCAAAGTCGCGCAAAACGACCGAATACGTCGCCCCATAGAAAATTCTGAACGCAATTCAAGTCCACTGCGTAACTACTGACCACCAAAAATCTCTAGTGTGAAGTGGGAAAAAAATCCCACCACGCCATAAAGGCCAGGGTGTTTTGTGTGTTTTGACAAAAAAATCTCAAACAAGAGCTTTAAGTTTTCGCAAAAAATGAAAAATTGTTTAATTGCCAAAATCAAAGTATTGTAAAAACTTCATCAACCCAAACAAAAGCCTAAATATTACAATTTGCAAGTAACAAGACCCCAAATTAAAGAATAACATCATCAAAACTCAAAAACGTTTCGAAACATTATTTTTTTTTATTTTTCTTAGAATTACAGCCTAATAACCTTCTGAGATGGACGATTTCCGTAACAAATTAACTATTGGAGAGAAGAAGAACAACTATTTAACAAAACGGAACTATGTTCCTCTAACTTGGCACAGTAGTTTGGCAGAAATCATTAGAAACGTGAAGCGTGACCCGATTTTTCTGCTAAAAAAGTGTAGTTTTCGCAAAAAAAATTCGGGAAAGCGACACAAATCTGTCCCTCCAATATAATTCATGACACAAAATAAAAAAATAAACGCATTTTTACCATTGTGGACGCTGAAGACTCATTCCACGAAGTAAGAACCATTTCCTACCTCGTATTTTGTGTTTTGACCAAATATGAACCAAAAAAGAATTTCATAATTTCACGAAAATTGAAAAAATATTGAATTCCAAAAACTGGGGATTCCAAAAGCTTCATGAACCCGAACAAAGACTAATTAACACAATTGCCAAGTAACTATAACACAAATAAAAGAAAAACTACGTCAATACTAAAAAAAAACATTTCAAAGATTATTTTTTAATTTTTTTTAAACCTAAAGCTTATTAAAATTCTGAGTTGGCCCATTAAAAAAAACCAATTGAAATTTGGTGTCACAAAAAACTTATAGTCAACCAAACGCGACTACGCCCGTCTAAATTGGCTCTGTAGTTTAGGAGAAATCATCAAAAACGCCAAGCGTGCCACGAATTTTTTGCTAATAAGACTTTATTAACATAAAAATTTAACTCAAAATCTAGCAAACTGACTTAAACCTAGGATGTTTCTTCATTGCTATGAGATTTCTTAAGGATTGGTTGGACTAAAGTATATAGCTTTGTAGAATTAATTTTTTGTGATACTTAAGGAAATATCAGTTATAAAAAAATCAAAGTTTTGTTTTCTCTTTGAACTAAATAAAAAACATTAGTTAGCATACGATCAACGACGAAGTTAACGTTTGATTTACCAAAAAATTGAGTCTGACTTTCTGTATGATGAGCCTAAACTATAATTGGAATGAAAGATGACCAAAAAATGAGGCTTCAAAAACTTACCAGATCTTTTCGAATGAAATAACTTCAAGGACATTAACACCAATAACTATCAACTTAAGGGGTCAAATAGGTTCACATAAATCTCATGAGGAAGTTAATTGAAATTAACAATGAGCAGAATATTTTTTCCAACTACATAAAGATCCTCAATTACTGATAGGATCGGTAACAAAATATTCCAACTGGTTGTTTCTTTATAAATAACTCATTTGATTAAAAATGAGAGGAAGACTGAAAGTGTTTGATTTCGTCATTTTCTAGAGTAGGTTAATTAATCTTAAAATAGACGAATTTGGTTGACGATGGTGTCTCTAGTTTTTTTGTCGAAAATTTATTTTTGAATTCAAAATCTTGCAAGAAATTTGCAAGATTCTTGCAAGATTTCACATTCAAAAGGCGTTCACGGAAAAAGTCAAATAGGTTCAGTTCTGCTGATCAAAAATTTTTATATCAGTCATTTCATTTGGTTTTCAGTTAGTTTGAGCTACCAAAAATACAAACATAAATTTTTCAGAATTCAAAAACTTGCAAGATTCTTGCAAGATTCTTGCAAGATTTTGAATCCGGGCTAAAAAATTTGTTATTGAATTCGGTTTTGTAATTTGTTCAATAAACAATAATTTGCCTCAAAGATGTTTTCTACAACATTTTTAACCTGATTTAGTTTTTTGGCTTGATTGATATCTTGCAAGATTCTTGCAAGAATCTTGCAAGTTTTGAATCAGCTTGCAAGATTCTTGCAAGTTTTAAATTCACTCATCACTAGGGACCGAGGAGAAAGGAAATCGTGTCGCAACTTTAGGGAAACGACTGAATAATGTCGATGACATTACTCCCCGGGTCGAGGATTTTACCGAAAAAAAACGGGGAAAAGCGTGTAAAGAGTGTAAAAAAACATGTTTAAACCCTTTCTGATCGTGAAATTTAAAAATTTCTCTTCAGGAAAAAGATCTGGACACACCGTACGAGAAAGTGAGCTGTGTAGTTTCTAATCTGCGAAAACTGATACAATTCAGCAACCAGATGCCACTGGAAGATGGGAAACTCGATATTGAGGATTTCAAGAATTCTGACTTCATATTAATTCGGTAAAATTGTGGAAACTACTAAAACAGAGACAGCTATTAAGGCTCAGAAATTTTGGTAGGTTTTCTGGATTCCTAGCAAAGTGTACCGATAAAAATCAAAAACGCTGCAATTAAAAAGCTTAAAATTTTATTTTGATGAGGCAAAGACAGAAAAATAACATAATGTCATAACTCACATGAATGATAATAATAACTAAATAATGCAAACTTTTGACACCCTAGTGGATCTTTTTCTGTAAATGCGCAAAAAATTCATATAAAAAATATTCTTGAATGTTTGTAAACATATTCACATGTCTCAGTCATCGGGTACACCTTACAAAAATATTCAGCCGATTTCAACCGAAATCAGCCAGTAAAAATAAAATAATTCGCTGCTGAATCCAGTGACAGTCATGCATTTGAATTGTTGCTTTGACACTTTGATCTCAACATTTATTAAATGCTCGACCGATTTCAAATGACCGATTTTCCCCCTGACTCTTTAAGTTTTTCGTCCTCAAAAACGAGATAAAGACTTGGAAGGCATTAAATGTTCTTAGGACCTTTCAGCTGACTAGACTCTCAGCATGTGGTTCACCCAAAACTGTTTTGGAGACATAAAATTATGCCGTGAAGAGCAGTTCTTAGAGTTTGACCCCCAGTTCCACAACTCCCTCTCCCCTCGCATCAGCCTTTCCCACTTCACCCCCTGCACACCGTTTCACCCCGAACCAAGCCCCCCCCCCCCCCCCCGCCTGCGCACCCACCTGTCAATCACCTCACCTTTCGTGCTCAACCCACGGCTCTTCAATTAAGCTAAAGCTGACCTCCGCAAACGAAAGCAAGCTACTGGTGAAGGCAACAACTGGCCAGTTTTTGAAGGAATTTCGCCCAACAATCGTTGGTTATAATTCAGATCATTTACAAGTGTCTTCTGGTGCCGAACTGTTGGTTAGATTCACGCAAGTTTTTGATTGGCTTCCAGTTTTTGGAACGCAATACATCGTAAAAAAGACAACACTTTCTTAGTTTTAGTCTATTGATGCGGTCTGAAAGTCGCAACTCTGCAAATGGCTGAAAGCAGGACTTACTAATGCTCTTGTACGAAGTTCTCGTCAAATATTGTAATCGCGCGTTTCTTTTCCATGCAGAATTTTTGCATGACCACTTTTGCACTTTGTTTCAGAACTTTCTACCTTTCTTGAGTCACTTCTTCACGCTTGACTTCTTCAATTTGCTTGCTCTCAATTACTCTCAATATATTTCTGAAAATATGTCTATTGCTTAAAATATTTCAACTGTAGTTCAGGATAATAAAAATGAATTAACAGTTAACTTGGTTACCATGACTAGGTTTTTAAAACAGCAGATCACCAGCTTAATAAATCAATTTTCAACAGTTCGTTTCAGTTTTCCAGATAAGAAATATATGTTTCTATTCTCCCCACTTTGGTCAGGTAAGAATAAAAACTCATTATTAATTAAACTTAATCAATCGTGTTTTCATTTGGAATAGTTAAACCCACACAATCGGTTCTCAGCTAGGATAGTGGAACCCACTCTATTTGGTTTGCAGTTAGGATACTCAAAAACCCACAAAATCGAAAGTCATGAGCCATTAAGGAGGCTTCATTTGCTTGCAGCTGGCTCACAGTTCTGCGCTTCTTGCTATCAACATTATAGCGTTTCCTCGCATTAGTGTGACTGAAACCGATTGCGCAAGCCTGCTGAAAGCAACTGACAAACCAGCTGAGTACAAACTTCTGTTATCAATGAGCAGAGCTATTCGCTTCAAAATCTTTCTGACCAATTCAGAGGGTACTCCAAATGATTCAAAAGCCATGGGAAAAATTGAAAAACTATGTTGGCACATTGTTGGAAATATTGCTCCAACTTCCTGTCTTCCGCAGCTCTCAGGGCAAAACCACACTTCCTCGCCGCATTTGAAATACTACTGGGTTACAGTGGGGAGGTAATGGTTATATCCAGAGCTGCCGGTTGCCCAGCAGACCAACAAGGTAAATACAAATCTCCAGGGCGAAAATTTGTTTCTGGCATCAGGTTTTTCTGCTCGCAAACTGGTGACAGGTTGGCAGCGCGGCAAGTGGAAAAAAATTTGTCCATTAGGCGTTCGTGCCGCAAAATTGTATCGCCCGGCTCATGACATGCAACAGCATGATCACCGAGTGTTATCCAAAGATTCTGTTTTACAATTGGGACACTTCCTTTCTTTTTCATATATGGGAGCGCCAAGTCTGTACTTAGCAGCTGCACGGAACTATTTTGGCAAGAAATGGTGGCCGAGAGCCGGTATGGGAGCTGCCGATAACCATGCTCCTGAGAGAGTGGCAATAAACGACTTTTACTCTTATTCGCACGATTGTTTTCAATTTATTTATTGAGAGCAACATCGTCAAGGACTTCCTGTGTGTACCTTTGAGTAAGCTGAAATTTTGACAAACCATTTATTTCATCAATCATTTTGGTAAAAGTGTGATCTGGTGTCGGAATTTGGCCAGTTTTAAGCCCTATTAATGTAGCAGACTGCGATATTGAACCAATTGAGGCTGCTTTTATCTGATCAGAAGCTCGTCGGATTCCAATTCCAGTCTTATTGATAGGCAAACATGCTTGACGCCATGATTCATTGGACAAGACTGTTCCCAGTATATTCTCAAAGGTTGTCCTTTGAAGCAAGTCAAATTCCTCAAAAATATTTATAGCTTCCTCTGACTGTGTATTGCAGCGCAGTGAACACACCTTTTTGGTGCACCCAGGCAATTATGTAGAATGCCAAGAGCACACTGTGGGTTGTTTATGTACTCGAGGTTCTTCTGTAATTTTCCGATCTTTTGAACACCTTTCTGTATAGAGGAAGCAACGAATCGGGGGGATCCAACAGCAGCACCCAGTATTTCATGTCCCTATCTACTGTTTCTTTTAATTCTGCTATCGATTGTGTTCAGAACTCCTTTTGACCAGACCTTACAGTTGTCTCTTCTGAGTTCTAGGCCGCAAGTTTTGCCCGATACTGTCAATATAACTAAAGCCTCGTTCAGTTCGGGTTCTGTTCCAGCAATAATACCATCGTCAAAGTACCAACAGTGCTGGGCAAGAATAGATATTTTTGATTCAATCTCTTCTATTATAGGCAACAACATATGTTGGGGAGAACAACAGAGGACTCAAGGGATCTCCTTGTTGCAATCCAGATTGACTCGTTACAGATTTGTGTTACTATAATAGAGATAACTGTGCTGTGAGTAGCAATATATGGCAAATGATGCAAGAATCGGCATCAATGTAACAGCTGCATTTAGAGTTGACTTCGTTTAATTGAATTGAAGGCGTTTTTAAAATCGATCTGTAAAATTGCTGCAACCTGTGAAAACTGCATTTTCTCAAATGTACTGTTGGTCGCGTGTATGATACTTTCAGCTCCAACCTTGACTCCAAGTTTTTTAGATGAGATCAGTTCGGCCGACTCTATTTGTGTTTGTTTGGCTATGCATTTTGCGACCAAACGTCGCAAGACCTCGCTCACGGCTATCGGACGTACACCACCTTTTAATTTCTTTAAAGCAGTTAAAGAAGCACTGCAGAAAACTGTTGCCACTGACACAGGTAGCTGACCTCTGCTGGCCAAATTTACTAGCTTTGTTATGCTTGTAATAGCTTGTTTAGATTGATCAGAAGCAGCACAATTAACTGGGTGTAATGGGTGTTCAGGGTACATTTTAGACGGACCAGCAGCTGAGAAATTCTATTTGGCCAAATACAGTTGGCTCATCAAACTGATGAGCTTGGGAGCTGTATTCTTGAAATTGCAGCCGAGGTTTTTCTTCCAGAGGGTGTAGAGTTTTAAGCTCTCTGAGTGTTTGCATATTATCCGGTTCTGCTCCATTGCATGACAGAATTTTTGCTGCTCTCCCGATTTGGCTTTGGAGGCACAGCGCTTTTGCTCGAGCTGCAAGTGCTTCTATGGTTTTAGTAACGGTTTTTCTTGGTTGCTTCATTGATGTAGCTTCATACTAAAGTCCGGCGTAGTCCCCCACTTTCCAGCGCTCAAACCTTTTTAACAACAATTTTGCCTGATTTTGTTTGTGTTTCTTTCCACCCCTATTAGATGCTTGTAATATGCATTTACTAATAGCAAATAGCTTCTTCCAGTTTTCTGTTCAGTTTGGCTGTGAGATACGTCCCTCGTGAGTTTTGGTGCGAACGTCAGACCAACTGAGCCGAAATTTGACCGGTATGTACCGTAGTGTTGGAATCTGTTTCTTGCAAATTGTTTCAGGGTCTGGCAGTCCAATAGGATTTATGTTTGATGCAATTGGACTGACCTCTGCGCAACTTAAACTTGTTTCTGATTCGCCAGTCAAAATTATCTCGTCAATGCGGGCTGCTGTATCACGTGGTATCTTTTTGTGTTTGACAAAAAGGAGCTAAATTGAGCGTATGCCCAAATGGATTGTGAGCACACCCATTCATCAAATTCTGGTCCCCAACCTGAATAACTGATTTTAGTTTTGTTGTTTTCGTGGTTTTTCACAGTTATTTTAAGCAGTCTGTCTTTTCTATCAGGATAAAACAGCACTGTATCAACAGGAACTTGAAAACAGGGTCAGAGTCATTCAACTGTCAAGTTGTTCATTGACTGTGTTATTCCAGTGGATTGGTTTCCTTCATTTAAAGTGTCTGATAACACACTGTTTTCAACAAAGCTAGAGCTATCTGCTGTTGTACATTCATTACTTTGATCTGAAGAAGCTTTCATTTTGTTTCCTTTTCCCGTTCTTATTTTCCAAATAAAAATTATAGCTTCTTATATATCGAAAGATCTTTCTTGCATTATCTTTGGGCTTCCGACTGCTGAATGAATTTCAATATCGGAAACTGAAGTAACGATAAATATTGTTGTTCTCTTCTTAATGAATAGCAAAAACGTGGGGGGGGGGCTTTAATTGAAAAAAAAAACAACCGCACGAGCAACCACTTACTATCAAAATAGGAAAAATCTCACCGGGGGACTGTCATTCTTCATCTTGCACCAATAGACCCAAAAACGCTTCCAGTCAGCTAAGGTAACAAACAGGACGCAAAAACACAGTAATCTTTGGTAATTTTCTTTTTTTGATTTGCAGATTTTTCTTTGTAGTTGCAATATAAAAGCTTCAGGAAGGGAGGCCGGAAAAGAATCTTCTAGGTTACTTCAAACAATTATCAACAAAAATTTTGTAATTATTTTCGGTTACTTTTTGACTAAGAAGAACGCAAGTTGATTATTCAAAAGAGGAGTCCGAAGCGAAACATTCCTTTTCCCGCGCCAGTTTTTGTGTGCGCTCTTTGGGTTGTTTATCGTATCTGAATACAAAAAAAACAATAATTGAAAGCGTGTTTGCTGTCAAGGAAAACGCACATTTGGCGAAGGATAGTAATTCATTGACACAAACAGCGACTCGATAGTACAGTTCATTTATTTGAAGTTTGGGAGAACACAGTAATTTTCTTTCAAGAAGTGAGTTTCCTAAATGATTTATTTCAGTTAACAATTTGTTAGGGGGGGGGGGGTTCGCTTTTTTCAGCTGGTTCAAATTGCAGTCTCGTAGGGTAACCTTTTGATTGATTGAGCCAATTTGAAAATCAGCATTTTTACATGCTCTCGATGATTTATTTATTTATTTATGTTTCACCATTGCTAGATGTTTGGCGTGCTGTTTTCCGAAAACAATCTGATTACTTGCTCTAAAAATAATTTTCGAATTCTTATTGTTTCCAAATTGGGACACCGGAATCAAACATTCCTTTATCTGTCTGACAGAATCGATTAAAAGGTTCAAATGTTTTTGCACACGTAGATCTTTTTTGGAGCAAAGATAATGCTTGTCTATTCTGAATATTAGAAAAAATTTAATATTGTATGATAGTGTTGAAAGAAATGGAACTGGTCTTGATAGAATTTGAGCATCATCTGGACTTCCCAAGCGACAACAGATCAGGAACTCAAGATTTAATTGAATTCAGACTGTTTATCCACCCGGGTCGAGGTTTGGTGAAAAATTAATCTAAGATTAGCGGTGAAGAGCGGTGAAAAAAACTTTTTTCACCGCTTAAAAGATTTTTTTTCACCGCATTGATCGCATTGAGCGCAAATCTCACACTTTTTACTCAAATTCACCGCAAATCTTACACCTTTTAGCGATTTTTAGCGGTGACACCTCGACCCGGGCAATCAATTTATGTTGTTTAAACCGTACTTATTTCGGTGATTCTTACTTTTTTTTGCTTTTTTACTCATTCAGTTATTTTTGGATATTTTTTTGATTTCTCCTAATTTTGGTGTCTTATTGTGAATAAATTTGGCGGTGATTTAAACCATTTTTTAATCCTTTTTCTTTTTCTATAAGAGATATACCGTTGGATAAAGCTAACTTAGTCTAGGTTTAGGATTAGAGCACGACATCGCGCAGTAATGCAGTAAAAAGTCCTCAGAGACACCATTGGGTATTAAAACATATTTGGGCGCAATCAATACAAACTAGAAACACTGTGAAAAAAGTGGAACATGGCACAGAACCTCACGAGTTTTTCTTTTGAAACAAGTTTTGAACCAATCTTATTTGCGTTTTGAACCAACTTAAGCATATCTCAGACATGATCCGACAGCGACCTCATTCACAAATTGGAAGTCAAACCCCAGTTCATTGTAAAAATTGGGTACAATAAAGAATCTCAAAATCTATATTTGGCATCACATTTAGGTAGCTGTTTAGATAATTACCTTATCTCCCCTATTGTGTTTAAGGAAAAACATGGCAAATCTATCAAAATTGCACTAAAATCCAGATTCCATAATTCGCTCTAAATTTATACAAAAAACAAATTAACAATTTGAAAGAAATGAAGCTTTGATGGAAAGTCTGAATAATCGATATGATGTAAAGTTTAGTAAACTTGATTTGATAAACATCAACAGTCTGCTTTATTTTGATCCAGAACCTGCAAACTACTGTGATTTCAACATTATTGGTGATAAATGCACATGAATCTACAGATTTAAATGAGCATTCTATGGTTTAACAGACATTCCAGCTGAGTTTCAAAAGGCAATGTACTGTACACTTGCTTGTCTGACAAACATCTACTTCTTTCTATTTTAATTTATAACCTGATTCCAAGGCATAACTGGACCACTAAACAGATTTACATACGTGTCTCAAGCTATTGGACGGAAAAATTTTAAATACTAGCCTACCAAAGTTTCTTTCCGCAAAACAGTCAATTGAATGCTTAGAGTGCAAAAATAAAAATTCGAGTAAAAACACCACATCATTCAAGTAGCACCACTTAATTTATATTATATCAAACAACCAAAACTTTTTTAAAAAGTAAGTTATTTATAACTCTATCAATATAAAAATTTATATACCAATTTTAGTCTCAGTGTGCCGTTTCGCCTGAAATTTGTCGATAAAAGACTCAAAGATTAATTGGACAGGCTTATATATGTTGAATTCTGAAAATAATAATGAACTGGCCTGAATAGGAAAACGGTGTTTCGAAGCAATATGTGGACAAAAAACTAAGGATTCGTATTTGAACAACGAATTTTTAACAGTTGGAGCTATATCATATGTTCAAGGAGATAATTGTTAATAATAGAACTTCTCAATGTAATCTGGGGGGGGGATAGATTGCACTAGGAATTGAGCATTATACACTAAAAAATCAGCGACAATACGGAATATGTGATCAAAAAGTTGAAAACAGTCAAATTTTAATAAAAAATGAACCTCGATAACTCCGTAGAAAAAACCAAATTCAAAAGATCTTAATAATTCTATATTCTACGCTGGACGGGTGTTTTAATGATACCACTCACAACTCTGTACGACGAATAGATCGATCGGCCAAAATTGATTGAACAAAAAAACCAGTTCCGCATATTGTTCGTCCCCCACCAAAGTGGATCGGAGCAAGGATAATATGAGACCGATGAGGTCAATGACAGCTGTGTCCTTTTTCGCAGAAGATTTTTTAATAAACAGCGGAAAAATTTGTAGCAGTTATTGAAAACGTGTAGGTCTCTTTTAATGCAATTTTTTGCTTGACTGGTTTTTGAGCTTTTCTGCTTCGAAACTTTTCGAATTCTCAAGTGACTTATTCACGCTTTCGTGCTTCATTTTTGAGTGATCTTTATTGTTCTCACTCTGAAGTAAAGCGTGTTGCTAATATAAAATCGGTTGTAGCGTAGCAAAAACAAGGGCATGATAGCCGAGTGGGCAGTGCTTAGTGTGAGGAATCGGGAGGTCTATGATTCGAAGGCCGGCCTGTTCAACTATTTTTGTACCCATAAAGAAAAATGTATCTAGGTTACAGCCCCTGAATTAAATTGCCTCGGCTGTCGTTCGAGAGCAATTCTTCCGACATTAGTCGGTTGTTTGTTTCATTGTCTCCCGCAAGTATGACGCAAATTCTTGGGCAGACCAAAGAAATATGATTACTTACTTAAGTTAGAAAAAGAATACATGCATTGTGCAGTTGAAGACTAATGTAGCTTCTTTGTAACGGGAATATCTGAAAAGAAAATATAAAGAACCACATATTTTCAGCATCAAAAAACTCTGAACTTTTTCTTTGAAAAACCACAACTGTAATTGTCAAAAACTGGTCATTCAAAACGACAAACTAGCGAGTAGATCATCGTTTTTGTGGCAACAAAATTGATGGGATAATTCAAATGAGTTACATGTATAGAAAAAAGAAGAATTATCTAAATTACACCTAAAAATAAAAACGAAAACTATTGTGTGGCGGCTGAGTTTACTAACTCAATTACCAAATTGAATAGCGCTTCAAGGCCATTTCAAGCCTTAAAGCTAGAATAGCGTGACAAGCGGAATTTAATGCTACATTCTACTGAGGCCACACAAATTTGTTCAAAATCTTCAACATTTATATTTAGCAACTATTATTAGTACACAATCGTCATTCATGAAGTAAAACTCAAACTATAACTACTTCAACCACCAGCAAAACAATACTACGACTTAACAGTATTGCATCAGATTCTTTGCGATTGGATTGCGAATCAACCTGTTGTTGATACCGAATATTCGACAAAAAATTCTACATGGTTAACAAATTTCCCATGACATCAAATTTACACTAAAAAAGTGACGTTATGGGAAAGTGTTCACATTCTGTCGACATTATCATCTAAAACCAATCAACATTTGAATTTGACATGTAAACCCACGTGACAGGCAGCATAAAAGGAGCTTGAAAAACTGCCAAAATCAGTTGAAACTCGAAAATTTGGTTATATTAAACTAACATACAGTGCGTATTGAAGCACACTTTCTTGAGCGGTAAGTTTTTTGTTATTGTGTCTTGTTTCTGTAGATCATATTAGTGATTGTACAGTTTTAACGTTACTTTGACTTGTGAAAAGAGAATTAACTTTGATATTCGCAAAACTTTCTTTCTGAGGAACCAAGTACTAAGTAAGAGAAACTTTGTGCAAAGCATAAAGTCAGTAGAAAATTATTAATTATTATTCTTGGCTTTAACGAAGCCTACTCTTGGTCGAAATTGGTGTTATTGAAACCAATAGAGAGACTTGCTAACATTAAAGTTAGAAAATTATTATTCTTGTTCAGTTATATTTACAGTAACTCACCCTTGTTCTGTAATCTTTGTAGCAGAAAGCTGAAACTTTGTAGAAGTATAGCCAATTTACAAGGCTACAATTTGTTGGAAATAGAATTCCTAAATTCGGTTTATAACTAGAGTTATTAACAAAACTCAACAAAAATTTGATTGTTTCAATTTGAATTATTCTGTTATTCTGAGAGAAACAAGTTTGTTATAACAGCAAAACTGTGCTATTAGTTATCAAGCGTAATAGAGCATCAAGTAATGCAACGGTAATCTACAGTATAGCGGATAATACAGTTCACAAAAGTTAGCTGCAAAAATACAGTATCCGGACAGATTTGAAACCGCTGAAACGAACTGGCGGTGTAAAGTTTTCCTTGACATTGATAGGAGAGCAGCCGTTACATTTGGTCCTCCGACCCGGACAGTGGAAGGCAAACTGCTGTCCAATCTAATGAAGAGAGTGCCGAAGGCATCCCCCAGAGAGAATTAAACAAATCAACAGCGCAACGCCAGTGAGGCAGAGCGAAAGCTGCGAGTGCAATTCACAAAACACGCTGAAGAATTGGCCTCGTTTAAACGGAACAAGCAGAGCAAAAAGCAACCAGGCAATCCTAACACAATCAGCAGAGAGGAGCTTCAATCAGCAGCTCAAAGGTACGACAAGAAGTTTCAAGATTTATTGGAAGAAGTCAAGACTAAAACAGGGAATGGCTACAAAATAATTGAAGATTCAGATCGACCCAACAAACTAAAGGTCCTCTACCAACAGACTGTTTACCTTCTAGAGGAAGAAAAACCCAAGCCACTGCAGCGTCGAAACAAGCTTGCGCCCTATCAAGCTAATTTCGTTGAAGAGCATCTGAAAGAAGCAAGGAAGTGCAAAGCAAGTTTGGACTATCATTGGCTTGCATATATAAGCAAAGGCACGCAACCAGAAATGAATCCAGAGCAAAGCAACGCAACGCAAGCGGTGAACGACAACGAGAGCAACAACAACTACCCAACGGACAACCCAGTTGCTCAAACAGTGCAAAATGGAGCAACAGCAAGCGGCCAAGAGACGGAGAATGCTTCGGAAACATCTTCAGCAAAGCAAAGGCGCGAGGAAAGGAGAAGAAATTCGATATCGAATTCGAAACGAAGATGCGATTGGAACAGGCATGGTTCGAGCGAAGGAGGCTAGAGCTGGAAATGCAAATGAAGGAACTGGAAACCAAGCACCAACTACTGGAGGAAGAGCGTGAGCTAGAGCGCAAAGTGAAGAGAACAGCATTAGAGAACGATGATGGTCGTTCCCAATCAACCAGTGCTCGAGACAAATCACCCTTCAAGTGGACCCCCAAGAAGACAGATGTCTCTGACTGGGCCAGCAGAATTGACAAACTTCTAACACCAGATCGATAAACAGCTCGCTTCGATATAACCCCTGAGGTGAACAGGCAAAGTCACTTCTCACGATATCGCAGTTCACGAGACCAATCCTCAAGGGTTGAAGACCGAGACGTTTACCCCAGTGCTGGTCTATTACGATGCAACACTGGCTATTCAGGTAGTAGTAGCCTACCAAAGCTGAAGTTGTACAACTTCGACGGAAACCCTCTCGAATGGCCGGAGTGGTCTAATTTGTTCATTGCTACAGTGGATCAACGACCAATACCACACTCAGAGAAGATGAGCCATCTGAAGACTCTACTGACAGGCAAGGCAAGGCCAGCAATCTCTGGAATGTGCTATTCTGGACAGTTCTATGGTGCTGCATGGAGTATTCTCGAGAGGAAATTTGGAAGGCTTCATGTGATCATTGATGCACAACTGGAGAGTCTTCGCAAAGCAAGTCAGGTGAAACCTCACAACTCAACGGGTCTGATCAGTTTCTCAGTTATTGTTTCGAACTTTGTGAATGTTCTCAAAGAGTACAAGCAGATTGGTGATCTGCAATCAAGCTCGACACTGTATATGGCAGTAGATAAACTACCAGTAGATAAGTTCAAAAAGAGAAGTGGTGGTTCTATGTTGATGATAAAGATGAAGATTGGCTTGATCAGATTATGTTTGAAAAATGGCTATCAAGGATAGCATTCGTGCACGAAGGGTTTTCAGCTTTCAAGGGAGAGCGAAGAGAAGAAGACCGAAGAAGCACAAATAGAGACAAACGGTTTTCGAAAACATCGAACTTCAGTGCAAGTTCGAACGTGAAAGAAACGAAGCAAACACAAAGTGATCACTGTCCGCTAGCCGATGGCACTCAAAAAATATGGAACTGTCCACTATTCAAGAACATGAGTGTGAATGATCGGTACGCAGCAGTGAGAAAGCAACGCTTATGTTACGGATGTCTAGGCGAAGGACATGCAATCAAAGTCAATGCGTGCGGCATCAATGGATGCATCAAGAAGCACAACCGATTGCTACACTCAGAAAACCAAATGAACGAGGGCAATCACGCAGTCAATGTAAGCGCAGCAACAATCAACCAGAGTAACGAAGTTACTAGCTTTCTTCAGTTCCTGTCTCAATACAGAGCGTTGGCAAATGGCTGAGCACATATGCTTTCCTCGATAGTGGATCAACGGTTTCATTCATCGATCAAAATGTGCAAGAGAAACTACGAGCCCAAGGCACCGATTTGACGCTCAACATAGCTGGCATACACGGAACGAAGGATCTGAAGACAGAAAGGGTTCCTCTCAAAATAAAGGGACTACATTCAAAGGTGCGTTCAATCGAAGCGTTTGCACACCCATCAATCTCTTTGGGAAATACAAACTACAACTACAACAAGCTGAAGCAAAGCTTCAATCACCTGAGTGTTTTACCCAACAAAAGCTTCAACTTGATGGAAGTTGGCATCATCCTGTTCAGGATGCTTATGAGCTACAACGCCCATTGGACTACAAGATAGGAACACGAAGTGAACCTTCCGCCGTTCTAACAGAGCTAGGATGGGTAGTCAGTGGACCCATGACGGGCAAAGGAAGACAAAATGTTTGTCATTTCGCCTTCACTGAAGATGTGAAAGTGGCTGAGAATATACAAACCAGGTGGGACATAGAAAACTATAGAAAACTATATAGAAAGCTACTAGCAGGAATTGATCTGCTACATGGGCTGATTGGAACAAATTTCAGATTCCGTGAAGGACCAATAGCCCTAACAGCTGACATCGAATCGATGTTTCTATAAGTAAAAGTTCCCGAACAGGATAGAAGTTGCTTGAGGTTCCTATGGCGTCCAAAAACTAACGAACCTGTTCAGATATACGATTATCATTGTCATGTATTTGGAGCTAAAAGTTCTCCAACTTGTGCAAACTATGCTCTCAAGCGAATGGGACTGGATAACGAAAAGGAGTATCGAATTGCAGCAAAGGCAATACAAAACAACTTCTACACGGACGATTTTATCAAATCAGAAGAAACCCCTGAAGAAGCTATTGAAGTCTTCAATCAACTACAACCTGTTCTCTCACAACATGGATTTGAATTGAAGAAGTGGATAAGCAACGACGACGCAGTTACCGAAGCAATACCAGAAGACTTGAAGTCAATCAGCAACACGAAGCAAGTCGAAGTGGAACCCAGTACGCAGGAATCCTCAGTGCTAGGACTACAATGGATTGTTACTGATGATAGCTTTCAAGTTTGTAGAGGTACCAACAAGAAATTGGAAACCCCTATAACCCAGAGGAAATTTCTGTCACTGGTATCTTCAGTATTCGACCCGATCGGATTGTTTGCTCCGTTCAGTGTTCACATGAGACGAATTCTGAAAGGTATCTGGACCAAGAATGGACAACATTGGGACAACAAAGTGGAGCCTAGTGAAGAAGAAAAATTCCTGAAATGGAAAGAACAACTTCCAATACTGGCTGAAACAAGCATCGATAGAAGGTACTTCAACAGAGAGAGGGATAAAACCGTGTTTGTTCATGTGTTTGCTGACGCATCTGAAGACACGATGTGTGCAGTGGCCTATCTACGCTCACAACCAAAAGAATACTCAGCTGACTTGGCATTTGCCATTGGAAAATGCAGAGTGGCACCAATGAGGCATCTTTCAAAACCCCGACTGGAATTACAAGCGGCAGTCATGGCAGTGAGGTTGAAAGAACAGATAGTAAAGGAACACGAAATGAAGATAAATAGTTGCAGTTTTTGGTCAGACTCAACTACGGTATTGCAGTGGATACCCAGTTCCCATCGTAAGCAACAAGTGTTTGTGGCCAATCGAGTAGCTGAAAAACTAGATACAACTGATGTTTCACAGTGGAAACATGTGAGCGGTATCAACAACCCAGCGGACATTGGTACCAGAGCAATCAACATTGAAGAACTCAAGAGAAGTGAGTGGCTCACTGGGCCGGCCTGGTTGAAACGACCAGAAAGTGAATGGCCAGAGCAAGTGAACCTAATCTTTGCATCAGATGAAGAGAATATACCCTCATCAGTATTCATGATACAGGCTGAAGAAAAGAAAGCTGTTAATCAGTGGGAACGATTCAGTAACTTCAACAGACTAGTAGATACAGTGGCATACGTAAGGCGAGCATTTAGCAAATGCAAATCAGCAACACTCATAGTCAGCATCGAAGAAGGAAAAAGCAAAAGCAATAATCTTCAAGCTAAATCTTCTGCAAAATCCTACAAATCTCTCCTTTATTAGACGAAGAAGGACTTATTCGAGCCAAAGGCAGAATAGGCGAAAGTCAATTGGACTTCAATGCATAGCATCCAATTTTGCTACATTGGAAACATCACGCGGTTGAATTATTCTTGCGAAACGAGCACAAGGACAATCAACACGAAGGCACTGAGCATGTGAGAAACAATGTTCAGCAGAAGATGTGGATACTAGGCATACGGAACGCCTTAAGATCAATCAAGAACAAGAGCGTTACCTGCAGAAAGGGCAGAGCACACACGATAGCACCAGTAATGGCAGATCTACCAGAAGAGCGGTTAGATGCTTCAACAGCCTTTACAAATATTGGAGCTGACTACTTTGGCTCTTTTATTGTGAAGATTGGGCAAAGAAATGAAAAGTGATGGTGTTGTCTCTTCACATGTCTAACTATGAGAGCGGTGCATATAGAAGTTGTACCCAAGTTGGACACAGACATTGTCTCAATGCAATAATGATTTATTGCTCGAAGAGGCAAACCAAGTACAATCATCAGTGACAACGGAACAAACGTTGTTGGAGCTGAAAGAGAGTTTGCGGAGTACGTCGCCGCATGGAACAAAGAAGGGATCGAAGAACATCTAATTCAGCGAGGAATCAGATGGAAGTTCAATCGACCGGCAGCACGCCACTTTGGAGGAGTATGGGAGCGGTTGGTGAGAAGTTGTAAGAAAGCATTTTATGCAGTATTGGAGAACAGAACAGTCACCGAGGACGTTCTTTCAATAATGATGTGCATCGTTGAGCAGACTTTGAATGCGAGATCTTTGACTCCAGTCAGTTCGGATGTTAATGACTTAGAAACATTGACCCCCAATCACTTCTTGCTTGGCAACAAGAACGTTTGCTTACCCTACCTACCATGCGCGGAAGAATTTGTTGATCATCGAAAGCTCTTTCGACAAACTCAAGCCTATGCAAATCTCATATGGGACAGACTTCGTAAAGAATATCTGCCAACTCTGAATAACGGGCAAAAATGGCGATCTACGGCAAACGAAACCCTCAAAGAAGGCGATCTCGTTTGGTTGATCGAAGATAGTGATAAGCGTGGATATTACAACCTAGGTCGAGTTACGGAGACCATCGAATGGTCTGAGGGTGTGATTCGATCAGCGATAGTTCGAACAAACGACGGAGTGTAGAAGAGACCAGTAGTGAAGCTCGCCCCAGTACTAACTGGAAAAGATGTTTTCGCAATGGAAAACAGGGACGGCGATGTGGCGGCTGAGCTTACTAACTCAATTACCAAATTGAATAGCGCTTCAAGGCCATTTCAAGCCTTAAAGCTAGAATAGCGTGACAAGCGGAATTTAATGCTACATTCTACTGAGGCCACACAAATTTGTTCAAAATCTTCAACATTTATATTTAGCAACTATTATTAGTACACAATCGTCATTCATGAAGTAAAACTCAAACTATAACTACTTCAACCACCAGCAAAACAATACTACGACTTAACAGTATTGCATCAGATTCTTTGCGATTGGATTGCGAATCAACCTGTTGTTGATACCGAATATTCGACAAAAAATTCTACATGGTTAACAAATTTCCCATGACATCAAATTTACACTGAAAAAGTGACGTTATTGAAAAGTGTTCACATTCTGTCGACATTATTATCTACAACCAATCAACATCTGAATTTGACATGTAAATCCACGTGACAAGCATCATAAAAGGAGCTTGAAAAACTACCAAAAATCAGTTGAAACTCGTAAATTTGGTTATATTAAACTGACGTACAGTGCGTATTGAAGCACACTTTCCTGAGCGGTAAATTACTTGTTATTGCGTCTTGTTTTTGTAGATCATATTAGTGATTGTACAGTTTTAACGTTAGTTTGACTTGTGAAAAGAGAATTAACTTTGATATTCGCAAAACTTTCTTTCTGAGGAACGAAGTTCCTAAGTAAGAGAAACTTTGTGCAAAGCATAAAGTCAGTTTCCCTTACTGGCTTTAACGAAGCCTACTCTAGTTCGAAATTGGTGTTATTGAAACCAATAGAGAGACTTGCTAACTTTAAAGTTAGAAAATTATTATTCTTGTTCAGTTATATTTACAGTAACTCACCCATTTTCTGTAATCTTTGTAGCAGAAAGCTGAAACTTTGTAGAAGTATAGCCAATTTACAAGGCTACAATTTGTTGGAAATAGAATTCCTAAATTCGGTTTATAACTAGAGTTATTAACAAAATTCAACAAAAATTTGATTGTTTCAATTTGAATTATTCTGTTATTCTGAGAGAAACAAGTTTCTTATAACAGCAAAGCTGTGCTATTAGTTATCAAGCGTAATAGAGCATCAAGTAATGCAACGGTAATCTACAGTATAGCGGATAATACAGTTCACAAAAGTTAGCTGCAAAAATACAATATCCGGACAGATGTTAAACCGCTGAAACGAACTGGGCGGTGTAAAGTTTTCCTTGACTTTGATAGGAGAGCAGCCGTTACAGATTGAAAGCCGTGGTAATGTTCAAAGCATTTATTAGACACAGTTACACCATTATAGGAGACAATAAAGACCTCCCATTATTCGGAATATGTTATATCACTTCAAAATAACAATAAATAAAGGCCAAAAGCAACAATTAAAAATAACAAACTCAAAACCATTTAGATCAGAAGCCATTCAATCGCAATACGATTTTCCCATGGTGCCTTCTGTCAAAGCCCAGTTGACCACCCGTTGATATAGCGATGGAAATAGAAGCCAAAAACAAACTCAAAAATGGGAAAATAAATAAAAAATCTCGAAAATTCGTAGTACGAAAGTCACAAAACGTTTGGTTGAAGCATACAATCTCAATAGACTTTTTTCTACTTAGACTCCAGACGACCTGACTATAATGAGCTAAAATTAACCAAGCCTAAAAGAATTGAATTCACTCATAACAACTATTAGATATTCACTGAAAATATCATCTTTTTGCACCTATATCTCTTCATAAAGTCAATTGGAAGTGACAAAAAGACAAAAAGAACAACAAATGCAGGCAAATCGCAAGGATTCTTTATTAGTTTAAAAGATAAAACACTTTGTCGAAGCCTTGCTTGTTACAGCCGAGCTTTTCTCTAAAAACATTTCATATTTTTATAGGGCCGATGGTATATGTCAATTAAACTGTCAGAAACTGCATTTTGATATGAGGTCTTATTTTATGCATTAGACAAAAAACCAAAAAAATGTTAAACAGTTTATAAAAAGAACAGCTCCACAAGACAATCTAAAACATTTTTGATTGTAAAATATCACAATAAGACTAAAACTAGGCTCGCTATCGCTGTTCCAAGTCTAATCCCAATGCACATTTTTTCAGAAATCTCATTATGTCAAAAACAATTTATGCAAAGAGGATAAATATCGATTCAAATTTTCGTACGAATTTTTTTGAGTCTTGACCAAACTCTTTGGAAGCTGAAATATAATTAGCCCTCCCGTAAGCTTACGCAGTTTGTGTTGCAAGTTTTCAGGTCTGTACTCCCAGCAAATTGGGACAAAATGTGCTAGGGTTGCTTATTTGAGTTTACAAACGTTTAGTCACAAGTTTTGCCCAAATGTCGCATCAAACAGTTCAACAACCCTCTAACCCTCCTTATACCTTGTACGGGCTTTCTATTAGTACTACTCGCAAGTCTCTGCGATGAATATATTGATCGCCCAAAATTGACTGAACAAAAAAACAGGTCAGCATAAATTCCTCGCCCCAGCTAAGGTGGGGTCACAAAATATAATTTCGTTGGGAAAAGGCTGCGAATCTAAGTTTGTATTCGATTTGAATTGAATTTGGCCGTTTCCACAATTCAAAAATTCCACTTGACAATGTGTCCAGTGCACCCTATTGGCCATTGCCCTGTGAAAATAACTGGAACGATTCATTTTTGTTGAGTGAAATGAACGTGTACCTGGTGTACTACTGGTTCTACGAACAGGACATCCGGGAGGTAAGTTATTTAAGTCTTGTATTTATCTAAAGTTGCTTGATACCTGACATTCAAGCCGCATCTAAACGTAAAAAACTTTGTTCAATCTGTTCAACCAGTTTTATTCACCAAACGTTTGTTCATCTTATAATTATGGCTCATCTATTGTTTTAATTATGACTCACCCTGTGAAAATTTCGGGGCTACTGTGGTGTAAGAATGAATGTTATCACACGGTTTATATCGCAATCGAGAAGTTATCAAACGCCACGGTAAACTTTGAAAAGCAATCATAACAGACTGGTATTTTTTAATCAAATGTTGTTGCAAATATATTGAGGCTACGCGATACGCTAGAAAAATAAATTCAGGGTCGAATCAAGCAGTGAAGTTAGAACAGCATGACAGGCGAAATTTAATTCTATATTCTATCGCAGTCATTTTGAATTGTTCACTTTCGTCAACATTTGTATTTAGTAATTATTACTAGTACGTGAATTTCATACTCATACTCTAAACGCGAACTATCTCAACACCCAGCACAACAACACTACGACTTAACAATATTGCATCAGATTGTTTGCGATTGGTTTGCGAATCAACTTATTATTGCTGAACATTATTCGACAAAATATATACATGGTTACCAAACTTCCCATGACATCAAATTTAAACTGAAAAACTGACGTTATGGAAAACTGTTTACATTCTGTCGACTTTTTGGTTATATTAAACTGACAGACAGTGCGCTTTTATGCACAATTTTTTGAGCGGTAAATTACTTGTTATCGTGTCTTGTTTCTATAGATCATATTAGTGTCTTGTACAGTTTTAACTAATTTTGACTTGTGAAAAGGGAATTAACTTTGATATTCTCAATCCTTCCATCTAAAGAAAAAAATTCCTATGTAGGAGAAACTTTGTGCAAAGCATAAAGTCAGTTTCTCTCTCTGGCTTTAACGAACCCTATCATAGTTCATTGATTGCGTTATTGAGCAATTGAATTACTGAAAAACCATAAGGTGAGAATTTGGTTACATTTTTAACTTTGATTATTGGGAAAAGGTCTCCAAAAATATTAGCACAGTGGAGATTGAACTTATTTGCCCTAATACGTAACTAGGGCAGTTATCTAGAACTGGACACGGGGGATTTTGAAATTTCAATCTATTAGTTGAGCTGCGAACCAAAATTCAAGCAAAATTTGATTGTTTCAATTTGAATTGTTTTGAATTGTTTCTTTTTGAATAACAAAAACATTCAATTTAAAACGATCAAATTTTGCTTGAGTCATGGACAATAACTCAATTAATAGATTGAAAATGTAAAGTCAACCGTGTCCAGTTCTAGATAACTGTCCTACTTACTGGTTAGGACATATAACTTCTATCTCCGCTGTGTTATTATTTCTGAGCAAAAAAAGGTTTGTTTTTCAGCAAAGCTGAACGATTAGTTACTAAGGCTAATTGAGCAACCAGTAATGCAACGGTAATCTACAGTATAGCGGAAAATTCAGTTCATAAAATTGACTGCAAAAACGTAATAACCGGGCAGATTTGATGAAACCGATGAATCGAACTGAAGGGTGTAAAGTTTTCTATGTCCTTGACAGTAGAGCAGCCGTTACATTTGGTCAGTGGAAGGCAAACTGATATCCAGTTTACTTCTTCCACCAAAGAAATTCAAACAAATCAACAGAAAAAAGCCAGCGATTCGAAAATAAGTGTGAAATTCAATAAAGAAATTGAAGTACGAAACCTGCTCGAAGGAAATACGACAAAAGTTTCCTACATTAAGTAGAAGAAGTTAACACTAAACGAAGGGTCTACTAGAAATAATTCAAGATTCAGGTCAACCCAACAAACTAAAGATCGTCTAAAAACAGACTGCTCACATTCTAGGGGAAAAATACTCAGCGATTGAAGCGTCGGAACAAGCTTGTACACTACCAAGAAAATTTTGCTGAGGAACACCTAGAAAAGGCAAGGGGGCGAAAACATTCATTGACTTGCACATATAAGCAAAGGCATGCAACCAGCAATGAATGCAGAGCAACTTTACTCAAGTAGTAAACGACACTGTGAGTAACAACAGCTATCCAACCACTGTCTAGTTGCTCAAACAATGCGAAATGAAGCTACAGCAAATAGACAGGATATTGAGAATGTTTCGTAAGCGTATTCAGCAAATCAAAGGCGCCAAGAAAGGTTGAAGAAAGTCGATATCGAATATGAAGCCAAGATGCGACTAGAACGGGCACGATTCGAACACAGAAAGCTAGAGCTGGAACTGGAAACCAAGCACCATCTACTGACGGAAGAGCGTGAGCTAGGGCGCAAAATGAGGAGAACAGCATTAAATAATTGTTTCCAATCAGCTAGTGCTCGAGACAAATCACCCTTCAACTGAACCCAAAAGAAAAGAGATGTCTCAGAGTGAGCCAGCAGAATCGACAACTTTTGTAATACCAGATCGATCAGCAGCTAGTTTTGAAGCGAAACTTGAAGTGAACAGGCATAGCCACTTCTCAAGATATCGCAGTTCACGAGACCGTTCATCAATCTTTGAAGACCGGGACGTTCCCTCAGAGCTGGCCTACGGTACAACAATGGTTACTTAGGTAGCAGTAATCTGCCAAAGCTGAAGTTGAATAACTTTGATAGAAGCCCTCTCGAATGGCCGGAGGGGTCTAGTATGCTTATTGCTGCTGCGGATCAACGACAAATACCAGACTCAGAAAAGATGAGCCATTTGAACACTCTACTGACAGGCAAGGCAAAGTCGGCAATAACTGGAATGGGCTATTCTGGACAGTTTTTTTGAGCTGCATGGAGCATTCTAGAGAGGATATTTGAGAGAACTCATTAGATCATTGATGCACAGCTGGAGAGTCTTCGCAAAGCTGTTCAAGTGAAGCCTCACAACTCGACAGGTCTGACTTGTTTCTCAGTTATTGTTACAAACTTTGTGATTGTGCTCAAAGAGTATAAGCAGATTGGTGATCTGCAACCAAGCTCTACACTGTGTATGGAAGTAGGCAAACTACTTCAAGTTCTCAAAGAGAATTGGTGTTTCTATCTTGATATTAAGGAAGACCGGACTGATCTTATTATGGTTGGAAAATGGCTTTCTAGGTTTGCATTCGTGCTTGAAAAGTTTTTCAGTTTTTAAGGGAGAGAGAAGAGAAGAAGACCGGAGAAGCACAACAACTTCAGTGCTTGTTCGAACGTGAAAGAAACAAAGCAAATGCAGAGCAATCACTCTCCGCTAGCTGATGACACTTGTAAACTTTTAAGTTTTCCAAAATCCAGGAACATGAATATGCACAATCGGTATGCAACGGCGAGGACGCAACGCTTATGTTACGGATATCTAGCCAAAGGACAAGCAAACAAAGATTACATTTAAAGGCATGCGCTATTATTGGATGCTCCAAGAAGCACAATCGACTGCCACACTGATTAAACCAGACGGACAAGGGCAATCACGCAGTCAACGTAAGCGCAGAAAAATCAACCAGGTAACGAGGTTACGAGCTTTCTTCAGATAGTCTCTGTCTCAATACAGAGTTGTGGCAATAGGTTGAACACACATGCTTTTCTCGATTGTCGATCAACGGCTTCATTGACCGATCAAAGTGTGCAGTAAGAGTTACAAGCCCAAGTCACCGATGTCATGCTCAACATAGCTGGCAAACAATGAACGAAGGATCTAAGGACAGAAAAGCTTCCTCTCAAAATAAGGGGACTACATTCAAAGGCGCATTCAAGCAAGCGTTTGCACACCCGTCAATCTCCTTGGGACACACAATCTATAACTAAATCAAACTGAAACTAAGCTTCAATCACTTGAGTGTTTTGTCCAACAAAAGCTTCAACTTGATTGAAGTTAGTTTCATCCTTGGTCAAGATGCTTACGAGCTACAATGACCATTGGACTACAAGATAGGAACACAAAGTGAACCTTTTGCAGATCCAACAGAACAAGGAGGGATAGTCATTGGACCCATGACGTGCAAAAGAAGACAACATTTTTGTTATCAGAGAAGTTGTGAAAGTGCCTGCAAACATCCTAACCTGGTGGTACATCGAAATTTATGCTTCCAAAATCACCTTCTTCACTCAGTCAAAGAAAGAAATGCAGGCACAAAAGATGGTGGAGAGTACGACAAATTTCATAGGCGAGCGGTACGAAGTGGGAAAGCTATGGAGTGAACCAGAGCAAAACCTACCTACGAACTACAGCTCAGCCTTGGGTTAGCTTCATTCACTGGAGCACAGATTCCAAGATAACCTGAACCTGAAAAGTTTGTATCAACGGTCAATCGATACAGATGTAGAAAAGGGATCCGTTAAGGTATTAGATAAGTTTGAAGAAAAGTGAACCTTCGGGAAAAAGACGGTATTGCCACACCATTCAGTACTGAACCCGAACAAGCTTGGCAAAATAAGACATGTATGCAATGCTGCATCGAAGTACAAAGAAGCAGGACTAAACGACAAGCTATTACCAGGACCTAATCTGCTGCACGGGTTGATTAGAACGATATTCGGATTTCGTGAAAGACCAATAGCCCGCGACAGCGGACATCAAATTGATATTTCTAAAAGTGCATGTTCCTGAACAGGAAAGAAGTTGCTTGAGGCTTCAGTGGCATCCAAGAACTAACGAACCCGTTCAAATTTACCAATATCAGTGTCATGGTTTTGGAGCTAAGATCTCTCCAACTTGTGCAAACTATGCTGTTAAGCAAGTGGGACTTGATAATGAGGAAAAGTATCCAACATCAGCAAAGGCAATACAAAACAACTTCTACATGGACGATTTTATCAAAACAGGAGGAACCCCTGGAGAAGCAATTGAATTCTTCCATCAACTACAACCTCTTCTCTCACAACATTGATGTCAACTGAAGAAGTGGATAAGCAACAACGATGTAGTCGTGATAAGCAACAACGATCAGCGTTTGGACTACAGTGGACTGTTACTTATGATATCCTTCAAGTGTGAAGAGGTACAAACAAGGAAGTTGAAGCACTGATAACTCATTGGAAGATTCTGACATTGGTATCTTTAGTAATCGACCATATCAGATTGTTTGCTCCGTTCAGTGTTCACATGAGACGACTTCTGAAAGGCATCTGGAATAAGAATGGACGGCATTGGTTCTTGAGATGGAAGTACCAACATCCAATTGTAGCCGAAACAAGCTTCAATAGAAGATACTTCAATACAGAGAGGGATAAACTGAACTTCATGAGTTTGCTATCGCATCTGAATACAAGATATGTGCATTGGTCTATCTACGTTCACAACCGAAGGAATACTCAGCTGATTCAGCATTTATCATTGGAAAATGCAGATTGGCCTCAATGAGACATCTTCCAATACCCTGACTGAAATTGCAATCAAGAACAGATGGTGAAGAAACGTGAAATAAAGATATATAGTTGCAGTCTTTAGTCAGACACAACTACAGTTTTGCAGTGGGTACACAGTGTCCTCAAGTATTTGTAGCCAATCGGGTAGCCAAGATGATGGATACAATTGATGTTTCACAGTGGAAACATGTGAGCGGTATCTACAACCCAGCACAAAACGGCACCACGTCAATCACCATTGGAAAACTCAAGAGAAATGAGTGGCTCACTGGGCTTGCCTGGTTGAGGCAACCAGAAAGCGCATGGCTAGTGCAAGTGAACCTAATTTTTGCCTCAGATGAAGAGAATATACCCTCATTGATCTTCATGTTACAAGCTGAAGAAAAAAATGCTGTTATTCAGTGGTAACGATTCAGTAACTTTACCAGGTTTTTGAATACAGTGGCATTCCGACAACGCGCATGAGGAAATAAAATCAGCAGCATTTGTAGTCATCACTTAAGAAATAAAGGCGAAAGCTATCATCTTCAAAATACTACAGCAAGAACATTTTGGCGAAGAGATCAAATCTCTCAAAGTGGAAAAGGAAATTTCGATTAGCAGCAAATTGCAAAAATTCTCAGCCTTCCTAGATGAAGAAGGACTTATTAGAGCCAAAGGCAGGATAGGCAAAAATCAATCGAACTTCAACGCAAAGCATCCAAAATTACCAGATTGGAAAAATGATGCGGTTGCATTAGTCCTGCGAAGCGCGCACAAGAATAAACAACTCGGGGGCACTAAGCTTGTACAAAACATTGTCCAGCAGAAGATCTGGATTCTAGTCATAAAAAAAGCTTTAGATCAATCAAGAGCAAGTGTGATACCAGCAGAAAATGCAGAGCACAATCGATAAAACCAGTAATGACTGATCTATCCGACGAACGGTTGGATGCTTCAAAAGCTTTTAAAAATGTTATACAAGTTTATCTTGGCACTTTCATTGTGAAGATTCGGCGAAGGATGGAGAAGCGATGGCGTTGCCTGTTCACTTATCTAAGTATGAGAGCGCTGCAAATATAGGTGGTTCTTGAAGTTGGACACAGAGAGTTGTCTTAACGCGATAATGCAATTTATTGGGCGAAGAGGGAAACCGAGCAAAACAATTAGCGACCTCGGGACAGATTTTGTTAGAGAAAGTTTGCAGAGTACTTTGTTGCATGAAACAAAGAAGGGATCAAAGAACATCTGATTCAAAGAGGAATTAGATGGAAGTTCAACCCACATGCATATACAACCCACCCATACAACTCATTTTGGAGGAGTATGGAAACGGTTGGTCAGAATTTGCATGAAAGCAATCTATGAGGTGTTGGGGAACAAATCAGTCAGCGAGGACCTTCATTCAACTATGATGTGCATTGTTGAGCAGACATTGAATGGAAGATCGTTGACTCCAGTCAATTTGGACGTTAGGGACTTAGAAGAATTGACTCTCAATCACTTTTTGCTTGGCAACAAGAACTTTTGCTTACCCTATCAACCATGCGCAGAAGTTTTTGCTCATCATCGGAAATTCATTTTACAAATTCAAGGCTAATAAAATCTCATATTGGACAAATTTCTCAAAGAGTACTTGCCAACATTGAAAAATTGGCAAAAGTGGCGATCTACGGCGAACGAAACCCTTAAAGAAGGCGATCTCGTTTGGTTGATCGAATACGGCAACAAACGTGGATGTTACAGTCTGAATCGAGTTACGGAGACCATCGATGTGTTGGACGGGCTCACTAGATTAGCGATAGTTTGCACGAACGACGGATATTACAATAGACCAGTAGTGAAGCTCGCCCCTGTACTACAAGGAAGAGATGTTTTCGCGATGGAAAACAGACCCAGTGAAATTGAGGCTATGCTTCACGCTATATAAATAAAAGTAAGATTGAATCAAGCAGTGAAGTTAGAAAAGCATGGCAAGCAAAACCTAATGCTATATTTTACCGCAGTCATTTGGATTTGTTCATTCACTTTTGTCAACATTTGTTTTTAGTAACTACTTTTGTACGTGAGTTTCATACATAAAGTGAAACTCAAACTTGAACTATCTCAAAACCCAGCAAAACAACATTACGACTTAACAATATTGCATCAGATTTTTTGCGAGAGATTAGCGATTCAACCTGTTGTCGATGAAGTTTATTCAACAAAACTTTTACATGGTTAACAAATTTCTCATGACATCAAATTTAAACTGAAAAACTGACGTTATGGAAAACTGTTCACATTCTGTCGACATTTTGGTTATATTAAACTGTCATATAGTGCTCTTTTATGCAAAAACCTTGGGCGGTAAAAACTTTGTTATCGTTTCTTGTTTCTGTAGATCATATTAGTGATTGTGCAGTTTTATATAGCTTTGACATGTGAAAAGAGAATTAACTTTGATATTCTCAATCTTACTTTCTAAGATACAAAATTCCTAAGTAGGAGAAACTTTGTATAAAGCTTGAAATCAGTTTCTCTTACTGGCTTTAATGAAGCTTAACATAGTTCATTGATTTCGTTATTGAGCAGTTGAGTGTACTGGAATCCGTAAGGTGCGAAAAGATCTTCAAAAATATTTCTACACAGCGGAGGTAGAAATTATTTGTCCTAACCAGTGTATAGAAAAGTTATCTAGAGCTGGTCATAGGTGATTTTGCAATTTTGATCTATTAGTTGACTTATTAACCAAAACTCAAGCGAAATTTGATTATTTCAATTTGAATTGTTCTGAGCGAAACAAGTTTGTTATTCAGCAAGGCTGAACGATTTGTTACTGAGACTAATTGTGCAACAATTAATGAAACCGTAATCTACAGTATAGCGGATAAAACAGTTCGCTGAAGTTAACTGCAAAAACGTAACATCTGGACGGATTTGAAACCGCTGAAGCGTACTGTGTGGCGTTTAGTTTTCGTTTTCTTTGATAGGAGAACAACCGTTACAAACTAGAACTGTTGCATAAATTACATCTTACTGCAGCTCATTAGGCTATATTTTTCCGTCAAACTTTTTTTTCGCGCCACTTTTCATATGACATCAGCGGTCAGAAATTGCTGCTGCAAGAAGGAAGTCTAATCCCAATGCAGATCTGTTTCAAATTTTTATAGTATTAATCGGTTTATTCAATTGCTGTAGAATCGAAATAACTGCTATAGAAGTTTTTCAGGGAACAGTTATGCATGGAAAAGTGAGTATGATTCAAAATTAACTGTTTTACCAAAAATAAAAACATGTTGAGGTTTACAATATCAATCCTTTAAGTTTCTCTTTGTTGGTTAACTTCTCCAAGTTTCAACTATTTTTTTTAAATTCAGTAACAAGATATAAATATATTTCAGTTTATCTTCTAAATGTTGAAAAACAAGCATTCCGAACCTCTCAAAATCACTTTTCAGAGGTTTGGAAGTGCTGTTTTTTCGAAAATTGCAATCACTCAAAACACAAACCTTTCAATGACGTAAAATCAAAGGTTCTGTGTGATTTGCTTGAATTAACTTATATATATATATATATATATATATATATATATATATATATATATATGTATATATATATATATATATATATATATATATATATATATATATATATATATATATACATACATATATAAATAAATAAAACATCGCAATATTTATTTTTTTACGCTCAATATAGACAAGATGCCCTTAAAAAGCAAACAAAAAGAATTCAGGTCTCCTTTAAATTGAGTGTAACAGGAGAACGAAAAGCTTAGTTAGCAAAAACAAACAAAATTTGACAACAGATCGCTTTTGTTGAAAAACTTCCAATTATTGAACATATTTTTATGTTACAAAAAATCATTGGATTCAAAAAAGATGCAAACATAGTTTAACAATTTTGAGGACGCAGCATGAAAGTGGTGCATCTTTGAACAGAAAATTGGGACCATTTCTTTCTAACTTCTACATTTGAAAACGATCAGCCAAGCTTGAAGCAAGAATTATTCTGATGTTTTGACAAAAGATACTAAGTGATTTCAATGATCTGAACGAATGATTTGGTTGTAAAAGATTAACCTACTGTTACATCCCTAAAACTTGCATGTTTGAATTGAAAAGAAATGTCTTAAGTTGGCATAAATCTGGGTGGTAGATAAAGCTGCGTTTCTGATTCTAATGTATGACAATTTTCTCTTTTTGTCGATAGAAACTTATAAATTGTTAAAATTAATGCAAATTTTTATTACTTTACGAGCCTCGAAAAGTAGGGTGCCAAACTATCGAGGATCAACAATTCATTGTAAAGTATGCACATTTTAACCACCCCCGTTTTTTTACCCGGCACACCCATTTTTTCTGCTGTCCCAAATGTACACAACAGTTCATCTTGGATTGTAATACACAGATAAAATAGTTTTTGTGGTTTTTGTTTCTAAGTTAGGTGAGTGTGAAGAACGTATGAAAATTTCAATTCGAAAGTGGATTTTTTTGCGCTTTTATTTCTTTACATTTATGAGAGCACTCATCATAAAGGGGCCAGATAATCTCAACCCTCATCTCGTCTACCCAAGTATTGTAATCTTGCAATGGGGATTACACTTTTATGAGAGTGGGCCATTACGGAAAAGACTCAAGGGGTACAATGCGAAAGGAATTGTTTATGGAAAAAAAAAATATTTCCGTCCTGTAAAGGTGGTCATTTACTGTTATTAGTCATGCTCTTTATTGCAAGTTTGAGATTTTCATCAATACGTAGCTTTTGCATAATGATTCTTAAAACAAAGTTAGAGATAGGCGGACAGAATTATTGTTTTCACCTCTGTCATGCTATCACAACTTTCATTCTCACAAATTTTAACCGCACAGAACATACAGCACATAAACCAGCAAATTAACTGGGTTCTAATGATTTACTATTCTCGTAGAAAGTAACACTCTCCTGGAGTTCTCGGCTTCCTTCAGCTAAACTCATTTTCTCAAAATTTTGACATAAAAAATAAAGCCAGACGTTAAGTTTTGTGAAACATCATATAAAGCTTCTTGAGCATTTCTAACCACCTTAAAAAGAACCCAGGAAAAATACAGCTTTTACGTAAACAGGAAAAATAGCGGTATCGAGTTTTAAAAATCTCAGATTCTAAAAAACATTGAGAACTGGAGCAAACTGCCGTCTCAGTTTAAAATTCTCAAAAGTAAAAAAGCATCTGATAAGCTTTTATAAGAATTCTTTATCAGCCAGCGTGAAAAAAATAACCATACACATAAAATTGGAGGCAAATAAGACCCATTTGTAAATATGAGAAAGGAATCGAACAGGCAAAACTGATTCAATTGTTTTGACTTATGTTTTGATTTTTTATTGCTCTCAAACGAAGTTTGTAGCAATTATATTAGTCATTTTGGTCTTTTTAATTCGACTCTTTGCTTGACCGATTTATTGTCTGACCCATTTGACTTTTCGTCCTCACAACAGCGATAAACAGGTAGCGCCCAATGGGCACTAAGATTCATTAGAGGCCCTTAGCTGCGTTTAGTAGTCCTTCAAGTGCTTAGTGCAGTCAAGCTAGTGAGAAGGCCGTAGCTTTCGATTTTTGTGTTGCAATTTTTCACGTTCGAATTTCTTGATAGACCAGTCTAAAATTGAGGCTGGTTAAACTTGGTCAAGGTCTTTTGCAAAAACATAAGTACTTTAGAATTATTTTCAGACAATATTTTTTGATAATCCAAACAAAAACACACAAATTTATAATAATTTTCACATTTTTTTTGATAATTTTTTGTCGTTTTTTTAGGTTTCTCAAGCTTCCAGGGCCAATGAACCCCCTCTAGGGTTTGATAATAGGTTATTGTATGCCTCAGGGGTCAGAAAATCTAGTTTAAGGTTCAATGATAAGTTACTGGAAAATTTTAAATGGCTATAGAGAGGTTCTAAACTTTTTAATAAAAACAATTTTCTTATGAAACTTGCCATTTTTTTCCAAGTTTTTTGAAAAATTTGGTCCTCTTTAAGTTTTTCCAGCCTCAAGGGACAAGCAACCTCTTTAGGATATGTTAAAAGATCGCTGCTTAGTTTCTGGTTGCAATAGATTTTTTTCAAATTTTTTTAATAAAAGTAAGTAATTTTTAAAAAATATTTCAACTTTTTAAAGTTTTGGTTATTTTTTTTTATGTTTTTTTGAGTTTTTTCTGGCACCAGGGGCCATAGGGACCTCCTCCAAGTTTCGATAAAAAGCTTCTGCATAGTCTGTAGAGTTAAGGGAACGATTAGCAATATTTTATTGAATCAAGTTTTAGTTATTTTCTAAGTCTTTGGAAAACTATTATCATATTCCAAGTTAATGGGTCTTTAGGAGCCAGGGTAAATATTTAAGGCTTGAATAAAGAATACTGGATAGTCTCTTTAGACAACGAAATGGTTCTAAAGATACTAAAATCACAATCTTTAGCAAGATTTTGTCAAAATTTCTATTATTAGAAAAATTTTTTTCTATTTGATTTGATTACTAGCGACCCTAGAGAACTACAAGTTGCAGAGTTGAATCTGGTCATGGAAAATATTCCTAGCTCTCTCTCTATCTGTCGTTCTGTTTTTCTTTACTTCTCTTTTTTCTTCAAGTTTTATTTCTCTCACAGACTGTCTCTCTCTGTCTCTCTCTCTTTCTCTTTCCTCAACTCTTTTGTGGATGCTGTACATCAGCTGCTGTTATGTGGCTTGATGTCGTCATCTGTTAACCTCATTAACGCTCAGTTATAGTGGAGATGTTCTATCATAAGCGAATTAACTAGCATCGATTTTCCATCCGGTCCATTAGTTTTCGTCCCATAACCGGTATAAACAGGTAGCGCCCAATGGGCACTAAGATTCATTAGAGGCCCTTAGCTGCGTTTAGTAGTCCTTCAAGTGCTTAGTGCGGTCAAGCTACTGAGAAGGCCGTAGCTTTCGATTTTTGTGTTGCAATTTTTCACGTTCGAATTTCTTGATAGACCAGTCTAAAATTGAGGCTGGTTAAACTTGGTCAAGGTCTTTTGCAAAAGCATAAGTACTTTAGAATTATTTTCAGACAATATTTTTTGATAATCCAAACAAAAACACACAAATTTATAATAATTTTCACATTTTTTTTGATAATTTTTTGTCGTTTTTTTAGGTTTCTCAAGCTTCCAGGGCCAATGAACCCCCTCTAGGGTTTGATAATAGGTTATTGTATAGTTTCTAGATGTAATTGATTGTTTTTCAAGATTTCAACATCACGAATTTTCGCATTTATTTGACAAAACTTTTTTTTCAATTTTTTTTTCAATTTTTAGACTTTTTTCATGATTCAAATATTTTCAGACCCAGGGGCGAGAAAAAAACACCTTAAGGGTTTGATAATATGTTCCTTAAAAATTTTTATTGGTCATGGAATAGTTTTCCACTTTTTAATATCTCAAATTTTAGCATTTTTTTTTTATAAAACCTGCAATTTCTTCAAGCTTTTTAAAAATTTTGCCAATTTTTTTAGTTTTGTCAGCCTCAAGAGCCAATGAAGCCCCTCTAGGATTTGATAATAGGTTACTGTATAGTTTATAGATGTAATGGATTGTTTTTCAACGTTTCAACATCACGAATTTTAACATTTATCTGACAAAACTTGCATTTTTGTTTTCAATTTTTTCGACATTTTTTGTCATTATTCGAGTTCTTCCAGATCCAGGGGCCAAAAAAAAACACCTTATGGGTATGACAATAAGTCGCTGAAAAATTTTTAAAAATCAAGGAAAAGTTGTCAACTTTTCAATATCTCAATTTTTTCGAAAAAATTTCGTCATTTCTTTATTTTTTGTCAGGCCTAGGCGTCAAGTAACATCCTCTAGGGTTTGATAACAGGCTATCACATCGTTTCTAGTAGCAGTGGAGTGGTTTTAAAGATTTTAACATCAAGAGTTTTAGCATTTTTTCGACAAAATTTGCAGTTTTTAATACTTTTTTTGAATTTTGCCATTATTCGGGTTTTTGCAGCCTCAGGTGTCAGAAAATCTCCTTTATGGTTCAAGGATAATTTACTGAAAAATTTTTTAATGGCGATGGAAAAGTTCTCAACTTTTTAACTTTAACAATTTTTTTCTGATAAAACTTTTTATCTTTTTTTTAAGTTTTTTTTCGAGCATTTTTTTCAAGTTTTTTGTAAGTTTTTTTTCGTTTTTTTTTAGGTTTTTTCCAGCCTCAAGGGACCAGGAACCTCCTCTAGGGTATGTTAACAGGTTGCTGCATAATTTTTTGTTGCAATAAAATGTTTTTCAAAATTTTAATTTTAAAATTTCATGTAATTTTCTAAAAAAAATGTTTTAACTTTTTTTCTAGTTTTTGGTTATATTTTGGATATTTTTTGATTTTTTTCTGGCACCAGGGGCCCAGTGCCTCCTACAAATTTTGATAAAAAGCTGCTGCATAGTTTGTATTATAAATTGAGCAATTATCAATATTTTAATGACTCGAGTTTCAGCAGTTTTCTGATAAAAGTTAAATTTTCGGAAATTTACCATGTTCCGGGTAAATGGATCTTTAGGAGCGGATATTTAGGAGCAATGGAAAAAAAATTACGGCTGGAAATATGAATACTGGATGGCCTACTGGAATACTGGTTTCTGAAGATATTTAAATCACAAACTCTAGCAAGATTTTGTCAAAATTTATGATTACCATAATATTTCTTCTTTATGATTTAATTACTAACGACCCTAGAAAACTAGGACTTGCAGAGTCGAATCTTATCATGCAAAATATTCTTGGACCGCTATTTATCTGTCCGTTGAGGTTTTTCCTTCTCTCTTTCTTCAAGTTTTATCTCTCTCACAGTCTCTCTCTCTCTCTCTCTCTATATATATATATATATATATATATATATATATATATATATATATATATATATTTATATATATATATATATATATATATATATATATATATTAATATATAACTATATATATATATATATATATCTTTCCTTTACTCATTTTTGATGCTGCACATTAGCTGCTGTTATGTGGCTTGATGTCATCATCTATTAGCCACATTACCGCTAAATCATAGTGGAAATATTTTATCATAAATAACCTAACTAGCCATGGAATAGTTTTCAACTTATTAATTTAGCAATTGTTTTTTAAAAACGGAATTTTTGTGTTTTTTTCAGCCCTTAGTGTAGCCTCCTCTTGGATTTCATAATAGGTTAGTGAAAAGTTTCTAGTAGCACTGCCTTGTTTTCAACGTTTTAACATTACGAATTTCAGATTTTTTGTAACAAATTTGCAGTTTTATTCAACTTTTTTGATTTTTGGTCATCATTCAGGTTTTTTGCAGCCTCAGGGTCAGAAAACCTCTTTTAAGGTTCAATGGCAAGATACTGAAAAGTTTTTTATTGGTCATGAAATAGTTTTTCAACTTATTACATTTAGCAATGGCTTTTTTTTTATTAAACTTGCAATTTTTTTCGAGTTTTTTCAAAAATTTTGTCATTTTCGGATTTTTTTCAGACTTCGGTGTTAAGTAACCTCCTCTACGATTTCATAATAGATTAGTGAAAGGTTTTCTAGTAGCAGTGCATTGCTTTCAACGTTTTATCATCACGAATTTCAGAATTTTATTACGAAATTTGCAGTTTTTCAATTTTTTTTAATTTTGTCATTTTTCAGGTTTTTGCAGCCTCAGGGGTCAGAAAATCAAGTTTAAGGTTCAATGATAAGTTACTGGAAAATTTTTAAATGGCTATGGAGAGGTTCTTAGCTTTTTAATAAAAACAATTTTCTTATGAAACTTGCCATTTTTTTCCAAGTTTTTTAAAAAATTTGGTCCTCTTTAAGTTTTTTCCAGCCTCAAGGGACAAGCAACCTCTTTAGGATATGTTAACAGGTCGCTGCTTAGTTTCTGGTTGCAATAGATTTTTTTCAAATTTTTTTAATAAAAGTAAGTAATTTTTAAAAAATATTTCAACTTTATAAAGTTTTGGTTATTTTTTTTTATGTTTTTTTGATTTTTTTTCTGGCACCAGGGGCCCTAGGGACCTCCTCTAAGTTTCGATAAAAAGCTTCTGCATAGTCTGTAGAGTTAAGGGAACGATTAGCAATATTTTATTGAATCAAGTTTTAGTTATTTTCTAAGTCCTTTGGAAAAACTATTATCATATTCCAAGTTAATGGGTCTTTAGGAGCCAGGGTAAATATTTAAGGCTGGAAAAAAAGAATACTGGATAGTCTCTTTAGACAACGAAATGGTTCTAAAGATACTAAAATCACAATCTTTAGCAAGATTTTGTCAAAATTTCTATTATTAGAATATTTTTTCTATTTGATTTGATTACTAGCGACCCTAGAGAACTACAAGTTGCAGAGTTGAATCTGGTCATGGAAAATATTCCTAGCTCTCTCTCTATCTGTCGTTCTGTTTTTCTTTACTTCTCTTTTTTCTTCAAGTTTTATTTCTCTCACAGACTGTCTCTCTCTCTCTCTTTCTCTTTCCTCAACTCTTTTGTGGATGCTGTACATCAGCTGCTGTTATGTGGCTTGATGTCGTCATCTGTTAACCTCATTAACGCTCAGTTATAGTGGAGATGTGCTATCATAAGCGAATTAACTAGCATCGATTTTTCCATCCGGTCCATTAGAGTTTTTCGTCCCATAACCGGTATAAACAGGTAGCGCCCAGCAGGTTTTAAGTTCCATTATAGTCCCTTAGCTGCGTTTAGTAGTCCCTCAAGTGCTTAGTGCGTCAAGCTACTGGAAAGGCTGTAGTTTAAGGTTAAAAAGGTTATTTTTTAGGAGCTTTTGATGTTTCTGTTGAATTTTTTTCTGTATTTTCGAGTTTTTTTCTGAAGTTTTTGATAAATCCGTCTAAATTTGAGGCTGCTGAAAATTGATAAATGTCTTTAGCAAGACATGAACACTTTTTTTGACCAATTTAAGAACACAACTTTTTGATAATACAAACCAGTAAACAAAAATTGTTGATAACTTTCCCAATTTTTTCAAGTGCTTTGAAAATTTTTGTCCATTTTTAGGTTTTTCCAGCCTCAAGAGCCGATGAATCTCCTCTAGGGTTTGATAACACGTTTTTCTAAATGTAATGGATTGTTTTTTCAAGGTTTTCACGTCACAAATTTTAGCAATTTTTGACAAAAGTTGCAATTTTGTTTTCATTTTTTTCGGGATTTGTTGACATTATTTGAGTTTTTTCCAGGGGCCAGAAAAAAAACACCTTATTGGTTTGTTAATAAGTTACTGAACACATTTCCTTGGCCATGGAATAGTTTTCCACTCTTTAATATATCAAATTTTCGAAAGCTTTTGTCATTTCATTATTTTTGGCACCCTAGGTGTCAACTAACCTCCCTTAGGGTTTGATAGTAGATTAGTTGATAGTTTCTAGTAGCAGTGGAATGGTGTTCAAAATTCTAACACCACGAAATTTAGCATTTTTTTGACAAAAATTGCAGTTTTTTGTTATTATTCATGTTTTTGAAGCCTCGGGAGTCAAAAGACCTCCTTTTAGGGTTTGATGATAAGCTACTGGAAAAAATTTTATCGGCCATGAAATAGTTTTCAGCTTATTAATTTTTGCAATTTTTTTTTATTTTTTTAAATTGCAAGTTTTTTTTTAAATTTTGTCATTTTTTGGTTTTTTCAGCCCACGGTGTCAAATACCCTCCTCTAGGATTTCACAAAAGATTAGTGCAAAAAATACTAGTGGTATAGCATCGTTTTTCAACGTTTTTAACATCACGAAATTCAGATTTTTTTTTCGGAATGAGCAGTTTTTTTCAATTTTTTTTGAATTTTTTTCATTCATCACGTTTCTGTAGCCTCAGGGGTCAGAAAACTTCCTTTAAGTTTCAATGATAAATTACAGAAAAAATTTTTATTGGCTATAGAGAAGCTCTCAACTTTTTTAATAATAACAATTTTTTTATGAAACTTTTTTTCGTTTACGAAATTTTGTCGTTTTTTTAGAATTTTCCAGCCTCAAGAGACTGGGAACCTCCTTTAGAGTATGATAATAGGTTGCTGTACTGTTTTTACTTGCAATGGAATGTTTGTCAAGATACTAATAATAGAACTTAAGTAATTTTTAAAGAAATATATCGACCTTTATTCACATTTTTGTTATTTTTTGAAGTTTTTTTTTTATTTTTTTCTGGCATCAGTGGGCCCAGGGTCCTCCTCCATGTTTTGATAATAAACTGATGCATAGTCTGTAGAGATAATGGAACGATTATCAATTTCTTG
>NW_027451538.1:5000-17554 GCF_964194025.1 Convolutriloba macropyga
ACTAAATAAATCTAAGCGAGAGAATATTAACCAATCAGATTCGAGTATTTATATATGGATTTAAATATGCATAGAAATCGTTCCAATTTACGTACAAAGCTCAGAAAAAGTGCAAATAACATAATTTCGTTAAACCTAATAAATAAACCTATCAAGTAAGGCTCGTTTGAACTTAATAATTTTCGGTTTTTGCACGGTTTCAAATAGAATGGTGACCAGCTTTGATCTCAAGAATCAAAAATAGACTGATACCAGTTAAATGAGCAAAAAGGCTTTGCGCGTCTAAAAACACTTGTGGCTTTGTACGGAACAATACTTATGCGTTGAACGTTGCTTTATATAAGACGTTGATTTGTCGGTTTATAGCGCTATATGTTGCTTATTATATGAATTGAATGAATTAAAATCCGAAAGAGTGTTTTATACCTTTATATTGGTACCGCGACATGGGTACAAATTACGAACACACTGTACGAATGACGAACACGCTGAATGGAGCACCAGAGGATTCTCAGTCAGACAAAAAGTTCTAAATCTCTAAAATGGTTGATATGAAACTGGAATTATTGCCTTTGAAGTGCGCTCTTCCCTGGAATTTTGCTCTAAAATTGACGATTAGAGAAAGCTTTTATCTGAAGCTCAAGTTAGAGAAGTCGAATCAAAATGCGAACAGTTTAGGAGATGTGTTCACAGAGTTGAGAAACAAAGCGGCTATCACCCATTAAAACAAACCGAAGAAAGAAAAAAATTCTGTGTTCGAAGTTTTTCAAAGAGTATTGACGATCAATTAGGATGTGGATTTAGACAAGGTGGGGTGCTATCCATGGCCTTTCTGTGGGGCGACGGGCTCCTGTCTCAGGGTTCCACACCCGGGCCGAGGAATTTGGCCAAAATTATGTAAGATCAGCGGCAACTAGCGTTGACAAGTCGGAAAATTCACCGCAATTTTCTTACATAATTTTGCGTTGGATGCGTTGAATTTAGGACAAAAATTCAACGCATTCAACGCAAAATTATGTAAGAACTGGCGGGGAATTTTCCAACTTGTCAACGCTAGTTGCCGCTGATCATACATATTTAGCGTTGAATTTAGCGTAGATCTTACATATTTAGCGTAGAATTTAGCGTAGATCTTACATAATTAGCGTTGAATTTAGCGTTGATCTTACATATTTAGCGTTGAATTTAGCGTAGATCTTATATATTTAGCGTTGAATTTAGCGTATATCTTACATAAATTCAACGCATTCAACGCCAATCTTACATATTTTGCGTTGAAATTTGGCGTAGATCTTACATATTTAGCGTTGAATTTTAGCGTAGATCTTATATAAATTTAACGCATTCAACGCCAATCTTAAAAAATTTTGCATTGAAATTTGGCGTAAATCTCACATATTTAGCGTTGAATTTTGGCGTAGATCCTACATATTTAGCGTTGAATTTAGCGTAGATCTTACATAAATGCAACGCATTCAACGCCAATCTTACATATTTTGCGTTGAAATTTGGCTTAGATCTTACATATTTACCGTTGAATTTTAGCGTAGATCTTACATTTTTAGCGTTGAATTGTAGCGTAGATCTTACATATTTAGCGTTGAATTTAGCGTAGATCTTACATAAATTCAACGCTTTCAACACCAACCTTACATATTTTGCGTACAATTTTGGCGTAGATCTTACAAACTTAATGTTGAATTTTTTGAATTCCATTTGAGGCCACTTTATGATTTCAGAAACTTTCAATTTTTTTTTCTTCAAAAGGTCAATTTTTTCACTGTTTCGACCCCTATACTTCACAGGTGAGAAAAGCGAAGTCAGCAAAAAAAACCACTTTTTAGTGCTCTTTTATAGTGCAAAATCCGTTTGAGACCATTTTACGACTTGTCAACGCTACTTGCCGCTGATCATACATATTTAGCGTTGAATTTAGCGTAGATCTTACATATTTAGCGTAGAATTTAGCGTAGATCTTACATAATTAGCGTTGAATTTAGCGTAGATCTTACATATTTTTGCGTTGAATTTAGCGTTGATCTTACGAAAAATCAACGCGTAGAACTCTCGGTATGGGACTCGAACCACTGACCTCCTGTTTACTTGTCGCCTCTTCTACCATTGCGCCACCGTACCTTGGTTTCCTTAAGAGCTGCAATCCTTATAAAGCGTAGATCTTACATGTTTTGCGTTGAATTTAGCGTAGATCTTACATATTTTGTGTTGATTTTAGCGTAGATCTTACATATTTTGCATTGAATTTAGCGTAGAACTTGCATATATTTCGTTGAATTTAGCCTATATCTTACATATTTTTCGTTGAATTTAGCCGAAATCTTACATAATTTCAACGTATTCAACGCATTTATCATGTGAGAAGTACTGGGAAAAATTTAAAAATTTTTGTAACTTTTGAAAAAAATTTGAATTCCTAAAATGGTCTGAAATGGGTTTTGCACCGCAAGAGAGCAAATGGTTATCTTTTGCTGACTCCATTTTTCTCAATTGTGCAGTATAGGGGTCGAAACAGTACAAAAATTGATTTTTCGAAAAAAACTTGAAAAATTTGAAATCATCAAATGGTCTCAATTGCATTTTGCACTATAAAAGAGCACAAAAAAAATGATTTTTCTCTGATTTCACGTCTCTCACCTTTGCAGCATAGGAATTGAAACAGTGAAAAAAATAGAATTTTCGAAAAAAAACTTGGAAAAGTTTTGAAATCGTAAAATGGTCTCAAACGGATTTTGCACTATAAAAGAGCACTAAAAAGTGGTTTTTTCGCTGACTTCGCTTTTCTCACCTGTGAAGTATAGGGGTCGAAACAGTGAAAAAATTGACCTTTTGAAGAAAAAAAATTGAAAGTTTTTGAAATCATAAAGTGGCCTCAAGTGGAATTCAAAAAATTCAACATTAAGTTTGTAAGATCTAAGCCAAAATTGTACGCAAAATATGTAAGGTTGGTGTTGAAAGCGTTGAATTTATGTAAGATCTACGCTAAATTCAACGCTAAATATGTAAGATCTACGCAACAATTCAACGCTAAATATGTAAGATCTACGCTAAAATTCAACGTTAAATATGTAAGATCTACGCCAAATTTCAACGCAAAATATGTAAGATTGGCGTTGAATGCGTTGCATTTATGTAAGATCTACGCTAAATTCAACGCTAAATATGTAGGATCTACGCTAAAATTCAACGCTAAATATGTGAGATTTACGCCAAATTTCAATGCAAAATTTTGTAAGATTGGCGTTGAATGCGTTGAATTTATGTAAGATCTACGCTAAATTCAACGCTAAATATGTAAGATCTACGCTAAAATTCAACGCTAAATATGTAAGATCTACGCCAAATTTCAACGCAAAATATGTAAGATTGGCGTTGAATGCGTTGAATTTATGTAAGATCTACGCTAAATTCAACGCTAAATATGTAAGATCTACGCTAAATTCAACGCTAAATATGTAAGATCTACGCTAAAATTCAACGCTAAATATGTAAGATCTACGCCAAAATTCAACGCAAAATTATGTAAGGTTGGCGTTGAATGCGTTGAATTTATGTAAGATCTACGCTAAATTCAACGCTAAATATGTAAGATCTACGCTAAATTCAACGCTAAATATGTAAGATCTACGCTAAATTTCAACGCTAAATATGTAAGATCTACGCCAAAATTCAACGCAAAATTATGTAAGATAGGCGTTGAATGCGTTGAATTTATGTAAGATCTACGCTCAAGCGTAGATCTTACATAAATTCAACGCATTCAACGCCAATCTTACATAATTTTGCGTTTTTTAGCGTTGACACCTCGGCCCGGGCAGGGATTAGGCGCTTCCAGTGGGCCCGGCCCTTCTCCCAGAGATCCCTGCGATAAAATCTCAGCTACTGCTAACATTTAAAGTTTCTTGCATCAAAGGAGAGGCGGAACAACTACAGAAGAGGGTTACGTGTAACATCAAAAAACTGTAAGACAGAAACTATAGACTGCTCATTATTGAATTAAAGTTTTGCATGTTTAGACGGCAAGAATCCCAACCCTTGAACTTATTTTTTTTGGATATCGCTTGGGGTTGTAAAAATTAACTATTCTTTATAGGCAAATACAGATAAGGGCCCGCACAAACAATTTTTGAGACAAAAAAACCTCGATTTTGAATTTTTTTTGTCCAATTATCGAAAATTTGCAAAAATAGATATAGTCGGTTCGTATATCAGAAATTACCTCTGATAAAGAGAAAATCGAGAAAACTTTATGCTAAATTGTTCAATTTGAAAGTTTTTGGTCAATTTTGTTGCAATTCTAAAAAACTTAAAAAAATCAATATCGAATATTGATAAACCGTATTTTCAAGCTTAAAACCGTCCAGTTTACTGGATTATCGTTCCGTAATCAAGAATTTGCAAAAATTGTCCAAATCTTGAAAGCATTGGACAAAAACATAAAATTTTGACAATTTTGTCAAAATTTTGATATTTCAGCTAGAAGGCTCGTCAATTGAGTGAAATTCAATACTTACAGAAAATCTGTGAAAATTCACAACCTCCGGCCTACAAAAAAATTATCGAATTCCCAGAATTTGTTTTGTCGCTCGTTTAAGTAACGTTTCGTTCGCGGCCTTTTTGTTCTTTCACTCGTCAATTAACCGTGTTCCTTTTTTTAATAACGTCGCTCTCCCAAAACTTTGCTTTTCGTTTCTCCGTCTATTTTTCCGGATTTTGATGTAGTATGTCATATATGATTAAGTTTTTGTTGATGAAGTATGTTGTGTTTTTGTTGCAGTATGCAGATTAAGCTAGTATGCTGGTTAGTTGCTTTGGTCTTGTTGCTTTCTAGGGTGTGACTTAAATTTGTTCTAGAGTTACGGCTAGTTGGTTCCTGGACTTTTCCAACTCACTAATTTACTAGCCCCCTGTTGAACTATATTGATTTTTGCTGCCGTATGTTTGCGTGTAACTGTATGATTGTTAGTTGGTTTAGGTTTTTGCCTTCTAGGGTGTGAATTAAGTTTATTCTGGAGTTACGGCTAGATTGTTTCTTAACTTTTCCAACTTTTGTAGACTTTAAAAGCGCTGCATATTACTTAACTTTTGCTGTAGTTTGTTTAATATTGTTGGTATGCTGATCGGTTGTTTAGGATTGAATATTGCTAGGGTGTGACTTAAGTTTATTCTGGAGTTACGGCTAGTAAATTTCTTGCTCTTTTCATCCATTTAGTATACTACTGCTTTGCCGTAAATTAGTTCGTTATTCGTATATATTAAGCCCCATAACGACTTGTGCTAGTTTGTCTCTTGCAGTAGCATCTCTCCTCCTTCCTAGGGTTTGACTTAAATTTGTTCTGGAGTTACGGCTAGTTTGTTTGGTTGAGTTGGTTGCTGTGGTCTGTTAGCATAGTGGTTACCGACCTCCCCGCTCGCTGCTTAATCGTCTCCCGCCCGTTCCGTTCCGTCTTTCCGTTTCGTTGCGCGCTACTCGCTCAACGCCTCCATTCTGTCCGTCTCGTTTCCCGTTTCTCCGTGCGTGTCTCGTTCAGCGTTTCCGTCCGATCCGTTGCGTCGCCCGGTTCCTACCCCGTTCCCTGTTGCATTGCTCGCCATTCGCCCATCCTTCCCGCCCCGTCCGCTTCGTTTCCCGTTTCGTCGTGCTTCCTCCACCCAGTCCTCTTTCCCCGGTTGCCTGAATTCCTGTTTAGTCTCACGTTGCTTTCAAGCACGTTAGACGCCCTCTCCACTTCGTTACTCAATTTCGCAGAGTAATTCATTACTCGGTAACTTCTTTTCTCCTCCTCGACGTCTTGATTATCAAGTCGTCGTCATTTGGGTTCGGTATAACGCTCATTCCACGTGTTTGGTTGAAAGTTACTCTACATTGACAAATTAGCCATTTCAATATCATGGCCGAACAGCAAGAGAAGATGAAAAAGCTCTTTAATGCAAGATCTAATCTAGAATCTGAGTTATGTAACATCCATAAGGACATCACAGATGCCATAGATCGTCAAGACAGGAGGGTTAAATTTGAACGCTTGGTTTCTAAGTTGAAGGATGTCTTCAGTAAACTGGCGCAGAAGAATGAAGAACTATTTGAATTGGCCAGTAAAGCGGAGAATCCAGATTCAATTTACCCTGTCCTTGAACACTAGTTGGACGATGTAACTAATAACAATGATACTTTCATGCTTGCGGCTAGACGCTATATTGACTCAGTTGCTAACCGAGACACCGTTTGTGAGGGCGTTAACCCTCAAGGGCAGTCTAAGAGAAGTTCACGTCGAACAGCATCATCAATGTCTAGCCAGCGTAAACATGGTTTTCTCATGGCAACACTAAAACGCGAAGAGGCCCAGAAACAAGAACAAGCTGCCATGCGCCTCGCTAAACAAAAACACGAAATGGCCATGAGAAAAAAGGAGCTTGAATTACAAATGGAGCAGATGGCACTTCAAGAAATAGAGGAAGACCACTGCCAGCGTGTTGCCGCAACTAAATTAGATGAGGCTGAATTAATGGATAACCTTTCATTGTTTAGTCACCACTCAAGTGAACTGAATTTGATTAAAGATAGGGGATCAGATAGAAGTCAAAGACTTGTTCAGGATTGGGTAAATTCTGTTCCAGCAGGTAATTCATTGACTGCTGCAAGTGAGTTAAATTATTCTCGTCCTGGTTCAGCAACCGCTGACTCTCATGTTCAAGATACTGCCCCTAGTAATCCTCCAGAAAACATAAGTAAGGTTGCCGGTAACTTGAATTATCTTGAAATACTTTCTCAGTACACACGGCCAGGAGTTGCAGTTTCTGTTGCTCAGCAAGAAGCGTTGTATCGGGAATGCCTCAAGGCTCAACTACAGCAATCACTCAGTGATCAAAGGGGACATAGTCCCTCAGGCAGTGGTCAGGTGAACCAAGTGATTCAAGTACCAGTCGATGTACAAAATGTCTCAGTCCAACCACATCAGCCACCTTTGCAACCTCGCCGGCCACCAACACCCGTTATCGCACCAACGAACTCCATTTTTTTACCCGATTTTTCAACAAACCCACAAGTAAATCAGTTCTTGGGTCCAAAAAGCTCCAGTGTGCCTGGTCAATTACATATGTCGATGCCTCATGTTCCACAACAACAGAATCCATCTCAAAGTAACACTCCACGCCAAACACAAGTCCCTATTGCCCATTCCCTATAATGTCCTTCCACCTCTAAACCCACTCGTGAACCCGCCACCCGTAATCCCGCCTCAACACTTATTTAATCCTCAGCCTCCCGTGATTTCGTCGCCCATTCCAGCGAGCACAGCAACATACTTACCCGTCCCCATCATTCCACAACAAAACATTGTCCAATCACCTCAAGCGCGCCTGGTACCGTGTCCTACCGCACCGAAACCTCCCCTGAAAAGTAACCTTGATCTAAACTTGTGGAATTTTCCGCAGAATAATCCCCTAAACGTAAACCAGGCGAAAGATAATGCAACCGTCTTCAACAAAGTTCAACCGAACCTACCCCCGAGCACAGCTGACCCCGCCATCAGCCATCCCATCTTGCAGTTGAAGGCACAACAAAATACTAATAGCAACCACGTAGCAAACTGTAGCATTCCTGTTAACCCCTTTGGTGCAACTACTAACATCGCGCCACCTTTTGTCACGCCGTTTATACATCCAACATACGGGCATACTGCTCCGTTACCATTGTGCTGGGGTGGCCCACCGCATCCCACGCCTCCAGCGCCAGCATCTGAAAAAGCAAGCTTGATTAAGGCATTAACTGACGCCTTAACTAACAAGAGGAATGACCCTCTACCCGAATGGAAGTTGTCCCAATACAATGGGGATCCCCTACAGTGGCACGAATGGTATCGTCATCTTAAAAGCGCAATTGACTCTCAGCCTTAACTGATGATGTAAAATTGACATACCTTAAGACCCTCGTGACAGGTAAAGCTAAAACAGCTATAGCTGAGTTCGCCTACTGCGGCGCAATGTACAAAGACGCACTGGGGACCATAGAACGTAAATTTGGCCAACCACAGGCGGTCGTAAGTGCACATTTGGACAAACTCAACAGCTTTCCACCATTGAAGATGCACAATAGCGATAACATCATTAACTACTCGGGGTGCATTTCAAGTCTTGTCGGGTTATTTAAATCGCTGTCATACGAATCGGATTTAAAGAGTGCTGCGCTTCTCAACACTGCCGTACAGAAGCTACCACCCAATATGAAGGAGTCATGATCACTCTTCACGGTCAAAAAGCATTGGGTGAAACCTACTCTTCTTGATTTCAACGATTGGTTAAAAGAGAAGGCCGAAGCGCACGATTTAATGAAGAATACCGCAACTAAAGCAAGGACTGAAGATACCATCAACTCAGTAACAAGATCAAAAGTTGCTTCGAAGGCATTTGCTGCATATACACATCACAAGAGTAACATTAAGCCACAACAGAGATCTCCGTTAACATCAATCTCTAGTTGCATTGTATGCAAAGGCAGCCACTGGTTGTGGGAATGCCTTGTCTTTAAGGAAAAGAATCCCACGCAGAGAGCCAAGGTCGTGGCTGAGGCAAAGCTCTGTTTCTCTTGTTTGCGTGATAATCACATGTTTAGGCAATGCACAAGTCCCCGTAAGTGTAGAAAAGATGATTGCAACAGCTCCCATAACATTTTACTTCATGGAGCTGAAAGGGTTTTTCCAGCTAAACCCTCAACAAACAACGACATCGATACTTCGAAGTCGAACGCAGTCACTGGTAGGCCATCTACTGGTCAACAGCAACCAAGCAAAACAACCACTTTGTCTTCCGTGACGGATGTCAAAGGCCTCCTTCAGGTCACGGAACTGAAACTTAATATTTCTTCTGCTACTAGTACTACGGCGTTGGTTTTATGCGATACCACTTGCAGTAACTCTTGGGTGTCCGATAGTCTCGCAGCTAGACTCGGTTTGCAGGGTACCGCATTAAAACTTACCGTCAAGGGTATAAACACAAAAGAACTCATAGACACAAAGGTGGTTTAATTGACTGTGACAACTCAAAGACCAAGACTTCGAAGCATTCACTGTGCGTTCCTACGTGAGGGAAACATTAAACCTAGGTTACGACATCATTGACGTCAAGTCCATGCAAGAAACTTACCCACATTTGGCAGTTCTAGATCCAGTAAGATATAGCTATGGAGAAATTGAGATGATGCTTGGACAGGATGTCTACCATGCCATCCGCCTGTTAGAGTATTTTTCAGCCGACGAAAGGTGCTCACCGTTCGTTGTCCGCTTGCCCATAGGTTGGGTTTTAAGTGGCCCACTCCCGTCAAGTTCAAGTTTAGTCTCTGTGTGTTTCAAAGCCAATATTGAACAGGATTTTGAATTAGCTTGTCAGGTTAAATCTTGGTATGATATGGAATCGTACGGCGCGTTCAAGCGAGTTGACCCACGATCCGCAGCGGATGCTCGCGCGCAGGAAATACTTGAAACAACAACTTTCCATAACAGCCAAAGATACGATGTCGGTATGTTATGGGCTGATGACAACATCCAGCTCCCGAATAACTACTTTTCGTCACTGGTACAGCTCAAGTCTCTCGAAAAGCGGCTCTCGAGAGATACATCATTGAAAGAAACTTATGCTAATACCATCCGTGAACACTTGGAAAAAACTTACTTGATTACAGTCCCTGATGCTCACAAGGTCGAGCAGCGGTCGGATAGAGAGTGGTACTCACCACATCATCCCTTAATCAATCCGAACAAACCGGGGAAAGTGCGTAGGGTATGAAATGTTGCAGCAAAGTTCCACGGTACTTCTTTGAATAAATCTTTGCTCACTGGCCCTGACCTGCTCCAACACCTAGTCCATGTACTACTTAGGTTCCGTCAACATCAATTTGCCGTGTACGCCGATATCGAGGGTAAGTTCCTCCAAGTGGGTGTCCCTGATTGGGACCAGCCATCACTGCGTTTTTTGTGGCGGGAGGACCCCACAACAAATGTTGTAGTGTATCAATACACGCGCTATCTATTCGCGGCTAAAGACTCGCCCACATGCGCTAACTATGCACTGCAACGCACGGCCCGAGACAATGTTAATCAGTACCCGGAAACAACCAAAGCCGTCCTAGAAAACTTCTACTTGGAAGATTACTTGGATTCGGTGGAGTCACTTGAGAGGGCTCTCAAAAGATCGAAGGAGTTGGTACATCTTCTCCATCTAGGTGGGTTCAAGCTTACTAAGTTTGTAAGCTATGTACCAAATCTGGCTGATCGAATTGATGGGTCAACTCAGTCTGCCGAACCAAAAGTAATTGCCTCATCTAAGGAGGAGTCATCGCACATGCTTGGGTTGAAATGGGATCACAACAATGATACTCTAGTTGTGAGTCGGGGTACCTCCAGTACAGTAACGAAGTCTTTAAAACAACGCTTGGTCTTGAAACTAGTGTCTAAGGTATTCGATCCCATCGGCCTAGTGGCACCATTTACTGTGAGTGTGTGCTTGCGTTTGTTTGTAAGTGTGTGGGTTTTGTGTGTGTGTGTGTTTGTATGTGTGTGTTTTTTGTGTGTCTTTTGAGTGTGCGCGCGCATGTGTGCGTGTGCGTTTGTGTGTGTGTGTTTGTGTTTGTATATATATATATATATATATATATATATATATATATATATGTGTGTGTGTGTGTGTTTGTGTGTGTGTGTGTTTGTATGTGTGTTTGTCTGTGTCTGTGTATGTGTGTGTTTGTTTTGTGTGTGTGTACGTTTGCGTGTGAGTGTATTTTTGTGTAAGTGTGTGTGTGCGTGTGTGTCTTTGTGTGTGTGTGGGTTTTGAGTTTGTGTGTGTATTGATGTGCATGTGCGTGTTTATGTTTGTGTAGGTGTGTGTTTGTTTTACGTGTGTGTGTGTGTGCGTGTGCGTGTGCGTGAATTTGTGTGTTTGTGTGTATGTGTTTAGGTCTGTGTAAGTATGTGTGCGTGTGTGTGTTTGTGTTTGTTGGTGTGTGTGTGTGGGTTTGTGTGTGTGTGTGTGCGTGTGTGTGTGCGTGTGTGTGTTTGTTTGTGTGTTTGTGTGCGTGTGTGTGCGTGTGTGTGTGTGTGTGTGTTTGTTTGTTTGTGTGTGTGTGTGTTTTGTGTGTGTGTGTATGTTTGCGTGAGTGTTTTCTGTGTCTTTATGGTTTGGTGTGCGTGTGTGTGTTTTTTTTTGTGTGTGTTTGTTGTTTTGTGTGTGTGTGTTTGTGTGTGTGTGTGTTTGTGTGTGTGATGTGTTTGTGTTTGTGTGTATTGTATGTGTGTGTGTTTGTGTGTGTGTGTTCCGTTTGTGTGCGTGTTCGTGTGTGTGTATGTGTGTATGTGTGCGTGTGTGTGTTTGTGTGTGTGTGTTTTGTTTATGTTTGTGTGCGTGTGCCTGTACGTGTGCGTGTATGTTTGTGTGTGTTTTTGTGTTTGTTTGTTTGTTTGTTTGTTTGTTTGTCTGTGTTTTCTGCGTTTGTGTGTGTGTGTGTTTGTGTTTGTGTGTGTTTGTGTGTGTGTGTTTTGTGTGTGTATGTTTGTGTGTGTGTGCGTTTTTGTGTGTGTATGTTAATTGTGTGTGTGCGTGTATGTTTGTGTGTGTTTTTGTGTTTGTTTGTTTGTTTGTTTGTTTGTTTGTCTGTGTTTTCTGCGTTTGTGTGTGTGTGTGTTTGTGTTTGTGTGTGTTTGTATGTGTGTGTTTTGTGCGTGTGTTTCGTGTCTGTCCGCGCATTTGTCTGTGTGCGTTTGTGTGTGTGTGGTGTGTGTGTGTGTTTTGTGTGTATTTGTGTGTTTTTGGTATGAGTGTGTTTGTTTTGTGTATTTGTGCGTTTGCGTGTGAGTGTATGTGTGTGTATGTGTGTATGTGTGCGTGTGTGTCTTTGTGTGTGTGTATGGGTTTTTTGTGTATGTATTGATGTGCGTGTGCGTGTATATGTTTGTGTAGGTGTGTGTTTGTTTTATATATGTGTGTGTGCTTGTGCGTGTGCGTGAATTTGTGTGTATGTGTGTATGTGTGTAGGGGTGTGTGTGTGTGTTTTGTGTGTGTGTGTGTTTTGTGCGTGTGTTTTGTGTGTCCGTGCATGTGTTTGTGTGCGTTTATGTGTGTGTGTGTTTTGTGTGTATTTGTGTGTTTTTGGTATGAGTGTGTTTGTTTTGTGTATTTGTGCGTTTGCGTGTGAGTGTATGTGTGTGTATGTGTGTATGTGTGCGTGTGTGTCTTTGTGTGTGTGTGTGGGTTTTTTGTGTGTGTATTGATGTGTGTGTGCGTGTATATGTTTGTGTAGGTGTGTGTTTGTTTTATATATGTGTGTGTGCGTGTGCGTTTGCGTGAATTTGTGTGTATGTGTGTATGTGTGTAGGTGTGTGTGTGTGTGTTTTGTGTGTCTGTGTTTGTGTATGTGCGTGTTTGTTTGTTTGTGTGTGTGTTTTGTGTGTGTTTGTATGTTTGAGTGAGTGTGCGTGTGTGTGTGTGTATGATTGCGTTTGTTTGTTTTGTGTGTGTGTGTGTGTTTGTGTGTAATTTCTATGGGTGTGTAATTG